>NC_142086.1:35073428-35373428 GCF_054644295.1 Miniopterus natalensis | reverse complement strand
CCGGGCAATTCCTGTCCCAAACTAATTCCAAGCAGAGAGGCAAACACTGTGAGTGGGTCCTGGTGTCATTAATGTTTGAATTCCTAGGGGGGAAAAAAGATTTCTGCTAGCTATATGTATATAACGTCTGTTTTGGTGCAAGTGTAAGTCTATACATATTCCTTCAGAACCTAATGATCAGTTTTCATTTATGTTTTCATTTGCAAATATCCACTGAATACTGTATGGCATATACCAGGCAGGGCACTAATGATGGATGACAATCGTCTCTGTATTGAGTCACAAGATTTAGAAAATAAATGGCAAAAAGTTGCCCAGCTTATGTTCCCTTTAACCAGGGGGAACTATTCCATCTTTCCTCATTTTTCATCTCCCATATCTTTAACTATAACATTGACATATGTGTTTCACCTAGCCCATGGTGATTAAAGAATTTTTAGTGTCATTTTTAGATTTGTTTTATAAATATGAGGTACATATGAAAGGTACTATATAAACAGTAAGTACTTAGAATGTTGCCTGACATATGATAAGGCTATAATTAATGTTCTCTATGTTGTCTTCACAGCCTTCCAGTCACTTAGCTGTAAACTGTCTGTGGTGGTAGCTAGAGGGACTGGTTATAGAAAACACAAATAATGGTGGTCCTGCTCCCTGAATGTAAAAGAGTGGTGTGAGAAGAAGAGCATGAGAAAAGAAACAGTGTGAGATGGAAAGTGTCCTCAAAAGGATGAGCTTATTGGTCCCTTTACATGCAATTCCAGTGAGAAGCATGGTTTGGTCTATGAATGATTTGCCTGTATTTATAAGTACTAAATTTAATGATACATAAGTATTTTTATTTACTTTAGATTTAATTTCATTAGTACTATTAGGTAGGTTTATGATTTATTGCATATCATCTACGATCTTTTTTTTGTTTTACAATAAGCTTTCCAGATAAGTTTAGTATTTTCATGTGAGGAAACCAAGACTCAGATTCTTGCATGAGATGGCACAGCCTTTATTTAGCACAGCTGGCTCAGACCCTTTGCTATTATGCTGTGCTAACTGGTCAGAGTCAAAAATTAATTTAAACTTGTAGCATTAGTTTTTAGTAAACATTTGCAGAAATTTGAGGATAATGTTTTTAAGTTTTTATATTCCTTTTAGTGTCATTTAAGCTTCAAATCATTGCCAACAATGACTAACTCAGAACAAAGGGCTTAATGAGTGGCTTTTCATTGTTGTTAGTATTATTACTAATTCACAGTGACAGTTGGAGACTCTTTCTGTCCAGTGTGTTGATCTATTTATGTCCTGTATTTATGCCTTGTGTTAGCTATGCTCTCCATGCTTTTAAAATAAATGTAACTGATGGGTATTTTTTGTTTGTTTATTTGTTTTTAATGTTGGCAGGAAGACCTTGGAGGAAGTGGGGATGGACAAAAATGGAGGTGATGCTGAAAAGAAATCATCGTGAATTTATTTCTGGTTCAGCAGATATACAGTATGGGGTATATCTTAGATATTTTCTTCAGTGGGCTCAATAATGAAGTCATCAGCAATGAGAAAACCCCAAACTGGAAAATTTGCAAGGAGTCGAGCCTTTGAGTCCAAACCTAGAGCAAATAAATTCATGAAACCTAGCTTATAAAATGGCACAAGAAGTCTTAGTAGACCAGGTCAAGCACTTTCTACCTTCTTTGTTATTACCCCCGAGAGAACTGGGGGTGGTCTTCCTGTTGAAAATTCTCAAGGGAAATGGAATTAAAGTTTGATTTTCTTGCAATTAAATTTCCTTCATTCTCTTGTAATAAGAATGGTGGCAGATTTGGGGCTACCTATTATGGTCTATTTTCCTAATGCACTTGGTGAAGGTGTTTCAAATAAAGAGAGATCAGAAAGTAACTCATGCCCTCTGTGGCTTCTCTAACTGCAGGTATTATACAACATCACAACTCCACATATGCCTGTGGGTCTCTGAGCATGTAGCCATTTCCAGCCTCTTCTGTATATGTTCGTCTATGTTAGTGAGACATGCTTGATACAGAAAATTCAACTCAATCCATACAATTTAATTAAGTATAATTTGTATATTAAGCCTTCAATGAAGAAAAAAATAAAATGCTCAGAAATAATCCAAATTAAGGTGGGAAAGTAAGATTTACAATAAAATTATAGGTTTTGATCTCTAGAAAGGTATAGGCTGGTTGCAAAGCAGGTGACTTGTACTTAATGGGTTATGTTTCATTGGTTATCATTAGCTTCCAAACTAAAACAGCAGCAGTTTTAAGAGACTTTATTCTATGAGCCTCAGCAAGCAACATGGTTCTGCCTTCAAAACAAAGAGCCCATTTGTTTTGGATCAAGTGTACTTAATGAGATAATAGGAATCATAGGCAATGTTCTGACTAAATTGGGAAATTGAAAAACCTGTAGTATTGAATCGCAGGTGAAACTATCCAGGCAAAGAGATAATTTGAAATAAGTTGGCTCCAATTTAGAATAAATTGCCAAAAACACATTGAATGCTTATTATGTGATTAGAGTAAATTGTCTGAATGGGATGTTTCTAAGTGTACTAGACCACTAACCTTAACTTAGACTGTGGGGGGTCCAGGTGTCACATGTAGAATAAGCTGACAGAAAAGGCAATATTTCTACCTTGGTAAATACTCTGATGTGAGAGGCATGCTAGGATCTACCCAGAGAGTTGTGACTCAAACAACTTCAACAGGCTAGATATCAGAACTTATTTCTACAGCTTTACAATTCAACCCAAGACTTATAAATAAGACAGGATTTATTAAAAATGACTGGAAGGAGAACTATTTACATTTTGTAATTCTAATTCTATCATATAACTCAGTTATGTGTGCCTATAAACTCTGATATAAACATCTATCCCTGTTATTTATTTTTTAATTCAATAAATATTTATTGACCATCTATCATATATTGGCTATTATTCTGAGTACTAAGGATTCAGTAAACAAGATAGAAAAATGCCTCTGCCCTGTTAAACTTACATTTCGTGGGATATACAGGTACTGAACAGTGAGCATAGTAAATAAATACATGGTATAGTATGTGATGATATATGATGGTGACACATCTAATGGTAAAGAAAAGGAGGCAATTTTGGGCTGGGATGTGTCTATCACTATCACTTCAGTTTGGGTCAGAACTGAACACTGATGGTTGCAGCCACACTGTTATGAATATTGCCTTTTGGGGTTATGGTATAGACCTGGATGGTACACTTTAGACTTACTGAGTAATGGTGTGAATACATTTACTAAATCAGCAAAATTAAGGCTGAATGCTTGTAGAATAACAAATCTTGGACTCAAGAATTCCATGGTTTGAATTTTGCTTTCATAATTTTATAACTGTATGACTTTCTCCATTTATTTACTCTCTCCATACCTTTGTTCTCTCATTTTAAAACTGGGCTTATAACTTCTTCCTAAGAGAATTAATATGATAATTGAATAAAATATTGAAAGATAAACATTTAGCATCATGACAGATACATAGAAAATATTTGGTGAATAGCAGATATGATCACTTTGTGTCCAGACACTCAAGGAATTTCAGAAATGAAAACCATTTGAGACATCACTAACTCAATCATTTTACAGAGGGAGGAAACTGAGGGTCAGATAAGAGAAACAAATTGTCCAAACCACAAAGCTAATCACAGAGTTAGATTCTACCCATTACCAAAATCCATAATAATGTGTCCATACTTGGGCATATTAGGACATTTACTTCTTTATTTAAGAAAAAGAAGGGTAGTCACAGTTTGAACACACATGGCCTTTAAGAGCTCAATATCCAGTTTCCAAATATTACTCCAAACTCAGTTTCTACTCCTTATGCTATTACTAAGTTGTGGACCTAGACTTGTTTTGTGGTCATCTCATCTGCTGAAGAAATGTGCTGTGCTATAACTTGATTAAGATGGGAATATAAATATGCCTTTAACATCTGAAGTCACAAATATATCCCATATTAAAAATAAATTACTTTCAGAAATGTGAAGTGTTGATTTAATGTAGTTATATTCACTGCAATGACAATTAATTAAAGCAATGATTCCTGTGTCCATCAAATATAATGATTTAACAGAAGAATATCAGTTCCGATGGTCACAGAACGTTGCAATTCTCTCTGATCAAGGGAACCAGAGTCAGAATCCGGTGAATGATGGGGAAACATTCAATGATGTAGAGAAGGGAAGCAAAAAAAGGGGAGAAAGCAAGACAAAGTCTGCTCTGTCCCTCAGGATTCTTAGGTGTTCTAGTGCTACAGACAAATTGGGGAAAGGGCAGCACAGATTTCCCAACTCACTAGAAAGAATGATAAATTGTGATTATGGTGACATCTTTTCCCCATTGATTCCAAAAAAAAGGACAGTTTGGGGATTTTTCCCCCCTCTGATTTAAGTTGCTTTCCTGAATTAGCTAGGACTCCCAGTACGAAAATTGAATAGAAATAGTGACAGCAAGCATTTTTGTCTTTTCCTCACCTTAATGATCGTGTCTCTAAATTTCATCAATAAATTTGATGTTTCCAACAGACTTTTCTTAAAACAACAAAAGTTATTCTTTCAGTCTGGAAGCCAGAAGTCCAACATCAAGGTGTGGCAGGGCCACACTTCCTCCCAAAGCATAAGGGTAGATTCTGTTCCTTATTTTTTCCAGTTCCTGGTGGCTCCAGACATTCCATGGCTTGTAGCAGCAACACTCCAACCTCCGCCTCAATGATCACACACATAGCTTTTCCTCTTCTCTTTGTTAAATCTCCTCTGTGTATCTCTTATAAGGACTCTTGTTATTAAATTTAGCATCCACTGGATAACCTAGTATAGTTTCTTTCATTTCAAAATCTTTAATTTAATAATATCTGTACAGACTTTTTTCCAAATAAAGGAGCATTCACTGGTTCCAGGAATTAGAATGCAGACACACCTTTTGCCAAATTTTGTTTTAGTTATTTTATTTTTTTTTAATTTTATATTTAGACCAGTGAGATTTAATGAATTTAACCATGGGATACAATAGAGCAAAAGTGCTGTGAACATCAATTTCAGAATCAGTTGGACCTGGGTGTAAATGGCCGCATCCATCACCTTCTAGCTGTGTTGCATTAGCAAATAATTTCAACAACCTTATTCTCAGTCACTTCAACTATAAAATACAAATTACAGTTTCTGTCTCATAAAATTATTGTAAAAAAATAAATGAGATAATATGAAGTTCTTGGAACCATGTCTAGAAAATAAAAGTTTTCATTGAAACATATTTATAGAATTATTATAGTGCTTAAACATGGTAGTATTAATAATTGAATTTTTGTTGAACTACTCCAAATAACTTAGTAAACAATTTGAGTATATGCTACTCATAATTATATGTATCCTTTCAAACTTATTTTTTAATAAGGTTATGGATATTTTTATTGCATTAAAATATATAAAATGTAAAAATTACCATTTTGATCATCTTTTAAGTGTACAATTTAGTGGCATTAAATGCATTTACATTGTCATGAAACCCTAAAGGTTTTTAAATAATACTACCTATTTTTTTCTATTCTGGCTTTGCTATATATTTTTAAAACCAAGAATTTATGTTATTATCAAAAGACTTTTCATCTACTGAGATGATCATACAATTTACCTTTTATATTCTGTTAAATCACGTATTTTTAAATTATGTTTTTAACTAAAATGACCTTGCATTTATCCAGCGCAAAAATGTACGGTTGCCAGACAGAGAAAGAATTTAGATTAAAAGTGTAGATTTAAAAGAGGAGTAATTTTAACAACACATATAAAAAAAGAAAAGAACATAAACTACATCTCCAAGTCATTTGAAATTTCTTGTGTAAACATGCTGCTTTATTCAATTTCAATAAAAAGACTGTTAGTCAGTGCATACTCTTCCTTACAAGTTTGGCAGTTCTCAAGAAAACAAAAACAACCTTTGTAATCACCGGGATTTATCCTACACATTTTTTATTGCCAAAATGCATTCCCAGACTTAATAAAAACATCCTTTTGCTTCCTGTTATCATCATTATACTTCAATGTGTCTGTTCCACCCACTAGCCTATAGAATTTCTATAGAAGCTGAGATGGTTTTTAGTTGGTGATTCTTCCACCTTGATTGAAATTTTGGGTCCTTCTCAAACTGTTAATCTGCATGCATGCACAGGGTACTTAGTTATTTTAGCAAGGGAAAGTCAGATCAGTTATTCTGCAGCACATAAAAGCAAAGCAGGCTTTCTTTTACTTAAATTTTGCCTAAAAATGCACAACCATAATTTATTCCAAGGGAGAGAGTCATTCAAGTATGAGCCTGACCTTACTATTACACTCTCAGCAGGAACAGAGAAAATCCAGTCTGAGGGTCTTAGCTGGCCACTGGGTGACAGGCAAAATAGACTCTCAATCATTACAAATTTATGGAAATTTTAAATTACTAATTGGAGCTTTCAAGAATACTTGAGGAAGGAAAAAAAACACCTACTGATGGGTACAGACAAGGCCAAACCTGTCCTTCTTTTCATATAAGAAAGGTTAAACTGCTACAGAACTGTTTGACTTAAACAACATAATAATTTTGGATTGAGCAAGTGGATGCCTGCAGCTGATTTTCAGGCCAGTCAAATCCCCTTGAAACATTAGTGTTGGAGTGGAAATGTTGACAGGCTATTTGCCAGTTAAGCCCTAGTAAGTTACAGGGACGGCAAAAGTAATCCATTTTGTTAACATGATGAAGTTATCATAATTAAGCAGTTGGTAAAGAAAGAAATCTATTAGGAGATTACATTTCCAGCCCTTTAATGAAATCTGATGTTCAAATAAATGGGTATCGTGGGGTTCTGCCACCATGTGCATTAAAAAGAACCCAGCCAGAAAAATCAGTACTGTAGTTGTAGCCAGATCTTTGTAACGAGCGGATTTTTTTACCCATTCTTGGCAACTCTCTCTACTTGCTGCTTTATGCAGTTCTTGTTCAGTAATATTTTCCCATTGAAATTGTATTTAGGCAGTAAGTTGATGTGTTGTTGCCTTATTTCAAGCCAGTATATAGGTTAACTCTTTGTTGCCTTTTCAAAAATGCAGCCAATCCTTAATAGGAACCTATGTTAAAGGAGATAAAATACCCCAAGAAAGGAATAAGCAGCCCTGAGCCAATTTACTTGGATTCTGGGTTTCCAAGTTGATGGATTACATTCTCAATCTTCTGCAGTTAAGGAGCTTACAGTAGCCGAAACATATTCCTTCCTCAATTGTGGTGTAATTTGACCAAAAAAGATTCAGAGGAAAATAAGAGTGTGGTCATTCCTTAGCCATTAATGCTGTGCTGAATTCAAAGTATAGCCAAGATAAAGGATTGCTTTGTAAAAGTGAGATTGATAGAATATTAGAATTCTGTTTTGCATTAATCTCTGTTTGATGTTTTTACCTTCTATCATTAAAAGAACTTTAGAATGAAAAAGATGGTAAGGTTGCATATGATATGTATACATTAATAAGATTATATAAAATGAAACCACATTTATCTTATATCTAACAATTTTTCCCCACTCAATAATTCTTTCCATGTCATCCATGTTATTTGGGTCTCTATGAAAACAGATGATCAAATATTCTAAGTAATATAACTACTCTAATGAGCAAACCTAGATTTTAATATTTCTCTTTAATAATCTATATTAATACATCACCTTATTGGACTCATAGAGTTTTTCTTTCACATTATTAATACCACAGTGATTATAGATGTAGCAAAATCTTTATATATATCCATAGTAATTTTGGGGGGCTATTCCAAGTAGTAAAACTGTTGTGTTGAGTACATATTTAAGGCAATTGACATGTACACCAAGTGATGTATGCAATTTCTGGATCGTGTACCTAAAAGAAAGCTAGTTGCCTACTGCTCCCTCTTTTCCTCTCTTCCCTCCCCAGGGCTAGGCTTGGTTATGGGAAGCCAATTTGGATTACACAGAACTGGAATGATAAAGCGAAAATACATATCCCACATCTCAAGACCACATCATGGAAGAGGACTGCCTTCCATCTCAGGCATTTATATGAGAGTGAAATAATCACTATACCTTGGTGTAACCCACCATTAAATCAGCCTAACTAGTACCTTAAATAATATTACTACCCCAGTGGATAAACAAACCTAAAATTTTTGGAAGTTTGAAGTATGATGGAAATGAGAAGGGGGAAAGTAATGATCTATCTCTAAAAGCTGATTATTCTCCTGAAACCACATATTTGTGCCATCAGCTTTGTGATTGGTTTTCAGCAAGATGTGCCTTATGCCTGCAGTTATAAGTGGCACAGTGGTTGCTGAAGCCCTGATCTTCAAAAATGAGGACTTAAAAACAATCTGCCCTGTGTCTGAGGTTGGGCAAGAATGCTATTCCAGCTCCAGAGTTTCTCTGCTATTATCTCAGTTATGAAGTCTTTGTTCAATAAAGTTTTTAGATCTAAAGTTGAATTACTCTGGCTACATGTTATTTTGATTCTTCCATATTTCCACTTCTGGCACATACCAATAAGATCACCCAACAAATAGATGAAATAAGAAGAGAAAGGTCACTCACATTCCCAATTACTCTCAAAGAGTTCTCCACTTTGACTTCAGCATACCTTGTCAAAACAAAAACAAAAAAAAGAACCACAAAAAAACATCTAAACAAAGTTTTTATATTGTGGCTGATTTATTAAAATACAATGGGATAGTCCAGATGGCTTTACAGGGGAGTTTTACCAAACATTCAAAGAATGACTAACACCTACCCTCCTCAAACTATTCAAAAAAATGCATGAGGAAGGAACACTTCCAAGCTCTTTTTAACGAGGCCAACATTAGCCTAATTCCAAAACCAGATAGACACAAAGAAAGAGAATTACAGGCCAATATCCCTGATGAATGTAGAGGCTAAAATCCTCAACAAAATAATAGCAAATCGGATCCACCAATATATTTAAAAGATTATACACCATGACCATGTGGGATTTATTCCACGGATGCAAGGCTGGTACAATATTCACAAATCAATAAATGTGATACATCACATAAAAAAGCTGAAAGACAAAAATCACATGATCTTATCAATAGACACAGAAAAATCATTCAATAACATCCAACACCCATTTTTTATAAAAACTCCCAGCAAAGTGGGAATAGAGGGATCATACCTCAACATAATAAAGGCCATATAGGACAAACCTACAGCCAACATCATACTCAATGGGCAAAAACAAACCATTTCCCCTAAGAACAGGAACAAGACAGGGGTGTCCACTTTCACCACTCTTATTCAACATAGCACTGGAAGTCCTAGCTACAGCAATCAGACAAGAAGAAAACATAAAAGGCATCCATATTGGAAAGGAGGAAGGGAAGTAAAACTGTCATTATTTGCAAGTAACATGATATTTTACATAGAGAATCCTAAAGACTCCACCAAAAAACTGCTAGATTTAATAAATAAATTTGGCAAGGTAGCAGGATACAAAATTAACACCCAGAAATCGATGGCATTTCTATATACCAATAGTGTACTTTCAGAAAGAGGAACTAAAAAAAAAATCCCATTTACCACTGCAACAAAAACTTTTAGATACTTAGGAATAAACTTAACCAAGGAGGCAAAAGACCTGTACTCGAAAAACTACAGGACGTTGCAAAAAGAGATAGAGGAAGATATAAACAAATGGAAGAATATACTGTGTTCATGGATTGGAAGAATCAACATCATTAAAATGTCCATACTTCCCAAAGTAATCTATAAATTCAATGCAATCCCTATTAAAATACCAACAGTATATTTCACAGATCTAGAACAAACACTTTGAAAATTTTATAGAACCAAAAAAGACCCCAAATAGCCACAACAATCTTGAGAAGGAAGAACAAAGTTGGTGGGATCACAATACCAGATATCAAGTTATACTACAAAGCTGCTATAATCAAAACAGCCTGGTACTGGTACAAAAACAGACATGTAGGTCAGTGGAACAGTACGGAGAACCCAGAAATCGATCCAAGCCATTACACTCAATTAATATTTGACAAAGGGGGCAAGAACATACAATGGAGTAAAGACAGTCTCTTCAATAAATGGTGCTGGGAAAACTGGACCAGGTACATGCAAAAAAATGAAACTAGACCACCAACTTACACCAAACACAAAAATAAACTCAAAATGGATAAAAGACTTAAATATAAGAAATGAAACCATAAAAATCCTGGAAGAAAACGTAGGCAGCAAAATCTCAGAAATGTCTTGTAAAAATATATTTGCCATTGCAGCTCCTAGGGCAAGAGAGACAAAGGAGAAAATAGACAAATGGGACTACATCAAAATAAAAAGCTTCTGCACAGCAAAAGAAAGCATCAACAAAATGAAAAGGGAGCCCACTGGGAGAACATATTTGCCAACGACAAGTCTGATAAAAGGTTAATATCCAAAATATATAAGGAACTCATACAATTTAACAAAAGGAAGACAAACAATCCAGTTAAAAAATGGGCAAAAGACCTAAATAGACACTTCTCCAAAGAGGACATACAGATGGCCAAGAGATATATGAAAAAATGCTCAGTCACTAATCATCAGAGAGATGCAAATTAAAACCACAGTGAGTTATCACTTCACACCTATCAGAATGGCTCCATCAACATATCAATGAATGACAAGTGCTGGCGAGGGTGTGGAGAAAAGGGAACCCTAGATACTGCTGGTGGGAATGCAGACTGGTGCAACCACTATGGAAAACAGTATGGAGTTTCCTCAAAAAATTAAAAATTGAAATGCCATTTGACCCAGTGATCCCACTTCTAGGAATATATCCTAAGAAACCCAAAATACCAATCAGAAAGAACTTATGCACCCCTATGTTAATAGCAATGCAATTTACAATAGCTGAGATCTGGAAACAGCCCAAGTGCCCATCAGCAGATGAGCGGATAAAAAAGCTGTGGCACATTTATACCATGGAATACTATGCATCCGTAAAAAGGAAGGATCTCTTATCCTTTGGGACAGCATGGATGGACCTGGATAGTATTATGCTAAGCGAAATAAGCCAGTCAAAGAAAAACAAACATCATATGATCTCACTCATGTGTGGAATCTAATGAACAAAATAAACTGATGAACAAAATAGATCCAGAGACACAGAAGCATGGAACAGACTGAGGGATCTCAGTGGGAAGGCGAGGGTGGGGGAGTAGATGGGGAGAGATTAATCAAAGAATTGATATGCTTGTATGCATAACCTATGGACACAGACCTTAGTATGGGGAAGGCCTGGGTGTTGGGTAGATGTGAGGTGGAGGGGATCAATGGGGGAAAAAGGGGACACCTGTAATACTTTCAACAATAAAGGTAAATTTAAAAAAAGAAGCTGGGCCCCTCCATGCAACAGAGAGCTCTGCCTGCTCCTGGCCTTGAAGGAGCAAGCAGCCTGGGTCCCGTAGCCATAATGGACTGAATTCTGCCAGCCCCAGCAAACATCTTGATTTAAGTCCAGTGAGACCCCAAGCTGAGAACCCAGCTAACTCACACCCAAACTCCTGGCACATGGAGACTGATAAATTTGTGTTGTTTTAAGCTGCTAAATTTGTATGTGAGTCAGCAATAGAAAATTAATACAACTATCTTACTCTGCAAAAAAAAAAAAAAAAAAAAAATACAATGGAATACACTTATAATATCTAGATGAAATATGTGAAATAGGAGAAATAGGAATTTAAAAGAAGAAAAATTTTAAAATTTAGTAAAAGAAAGGCTCAACAATAGGACTTTTCAAGTGATGTTAGAGTGCAGATACAGTGCACAAACAAATCCATACATTACAGCATTTACTCTTTGTGGGAAGATAAATATTGGATTACTCGGACATAGATGGGAGTCACTATATTCTTTTTTTAAAAGCATATAAAACAAATAGCCTAGATTCAAGACAATTATTTCAAAGCATTTGAAGGAGAGGGAATAGTTAGTTGCAAACTTTGCAAGGTCGCTATTAGAGCCATGTTTTTAAAGAAAGAAGAAATTCTAGTACTTACATGTTGATATGATAAATTGTTTGCAAAGATGGCTGTGATAATTTTTCTCATCATTATTATATGCTTTCTTTCCCAATAGGACTTTGAAATTCCTCTCATGAAAGTATGGAGTTTATTTCCCCTCTCTTTAAGATGGGCTGGCCTTGTGACTTGCTTTGACCAACAGTGTGCGAGAGTAACATGGTAGGACTTCCAAGCCCATACACAAGAGGATGTCCAGCCTCTGTTCTTGTCTTCTTAGAGATCAGATGCTGTTTAAGAAAGTACAAGGTAGCTTGCTGGAAATGTCATATGGAGATGACTGACTTGCATTGGCTCATAGCCCCAGCTAGTTGCCAATAATGTAGGTAAAGCCATTCAGGGCCAATAAGCTGATCTGCCACTGACCATAGCAGCATGAAAGAGTCCAGCTGACACCATGAGGAGCAGAGGAGAACCATGCCAACCGAATCCTGCCCATGTTGCCAACCTCCAGTATTGTGAGCAAATAAATGGTTATTTTAAACCACTGTTTTGGGGGTGGTAGAACACTCAGAAAAAATAATATGGTTGATAAATTTTTAAATTAATTTATAATTCCTCTTCTTATGCTTCTTACCAACAAATCAGTTGACATATGAGTATTAATTTACTTGAATGAAGATGTTTCACTGTTCGTTAGGGGGGGAAAAAATCTAGCTTGCTGAATATTTTCACCACCAATAAAATACACTGTTACTGCTGAGGCAGCCTGGTTTCTTGTAGCATCCAATGGGAAAATTTGACTTAAGTTTATGAAAGGTCTTTGCATGAGTGACACTGTATAAAAGGCAGATTTACTGATCTTAAAGTACTTCTTAAGAAATGGGATTGTATGTACACTAATGAAGGAAAGCTTGTTCTATTGATGGATGAAGTCTGATGTACATATTTTTAAGAAGTGTAGTTGAGTTTATCTGAAGATAATTTAAGCTTGCTTTGACCCACTGACTAAACTTTTTGTTCAATATGGTATTGTGATCTTTTGGACCTAAAATTGTTTTGGTATAGCGTTTGGATGTATTGATATTTTCACTGGATGATTTATGATATTTACCAAGAAATTCATTTGTAACATCAAAGCTTAAATTAGAGTCAATTTGGCAGTTTTCCAATTCAAAACTTGCTATATACAATAAAAAACTCCTTAAGGGTAGAAAATCATTAAACAAAAATAGCATATGGTAGTTTACACTGTAAAACAACTGGGAAAAATTTCTCCCTATAACAGATTCATAAATATAATCTATCAGGCAAATCTATTTATAGAAACAAAAATTACTCAAATCAATGTCCTTCCCTGTTATAGTTCTTTAAAGTAATATAATGGTATTTAGCTGCATACATTCCTATTTTCAACTCTCCACAAAGCTGTGAGAGGTGACAAGTCAGATGTTTTTTGTGGGTGAAATAAATAAAGTTCAGAAACAATTTTTAAAAGCCTATTAATTTATTTGTACTTATCTATGTTCTATTCTTTGGAACAAAAGGAAAAAAATATGGAGAAATGCTCACCACTTTCTGAACTAATTGTGCTTGAGTACAGTTGTCTGTCAAGTGAATATCTAAAGTCCTGTTTTTTCATTTATAATCAAATTAGGCTGGCTAGCTTCTATTTAAATCATGCTTTAAATCATTCATCAAAAATAACTTCATGATCTAAGTAACTAATCAGGATATTTCTATATTAAATTTCTATTCTTTCTTAACAGTCTTCTTTTAACTTATTTTGACATAATTTTAGACTTACAGAATAATTGTAGAAATAGGACAAATATTTCTTGGTTAGTCTTCTCTAAATTCCCTTTATTAATATTTACCCACATTTTTAGTCATCTCTATTTAAATACAGGTAGGTAGAGAGATAGATATAGAATATTTTACTGAGCTAGTTCAAAGTAAGTTGCAAGTATATAGTGTGACCCCTTTCCCCATAAATACTTTAATGTTTATTTTCTAAATACAGAGCAATCCTTTTTGTAAAGACAGCAGTTATGTAAATTAAGAAATTGACCTCTTTCAATGTATTCATAATTATTTTTTTTCCAAATAGTATATCTCTCTTCTAGGAGTACTTATCTGTTGCCCATTTTAAATTCAGAATTCATACAAACCTCAAAGTTCATCAAGGCATAAACTACTCCATTTGAAGCAATTCATTTTAGCATTTTAAAGATTAATTTACAGCCTCATCAAAAAATTAAATAGTAATTCAAAGGATAAATTAATTGCTTTATTTACAAAACTACTTCATTACAGTGACTTCAGATTATGGAAGGCTTGCTATGTTTGAGGCACATTGTAACTAGTTTACATGTCTTTATTATTTAACCAGAATAATACATAATACTTCACAAGGGCTTACCATGTTTTAAGCACTAGCTTAAGCATATAGCAAGGATTATCAAATCTAATAATAAAATAGCAAATGCTTATAAACCTTTTCCTATGTTTCAGGTACAGGAGTAAGTGCTTTATATATAACTCATTTGGTCCTGGCAACATTATGACAAGGATATAATTATTATTCATATTTGACAGATGAGGAAATTCAGACAACAAAAAATTAAGTCCTCAAGGGCAATTATGCTTATTTGAAGTAGGAGAAAACCTGAAACTTGAATAAATGTTATTTACCTGTATTAATTTCCTAGGGCTGCTGGGTGACTTAAAACAGCAAATTTATTCTCTCACAGTTCTGGAGGCTAGAAGTCTGATATCAAGGGGTCTGCAAGCCCATGCTGTTTCTAAAAGCTCTAGGGAAGAGTCTGTTCATGCCCTTCTCTTAGCTTCTGGTGTGGCTGACAATCCTTTGTATTCCTTACCTTGCAGACGCATCATTCCAAACCCTGCCTCTGTCAGCCCATGGCATTCTTCTCTCTGTGTGTTTGTGCCTTTTTATAGGGAAACCAGTTATATTGAATTAGGGACCACCCTAAGGACCTCATTTTACATCTGCAAAGGCCCTATTTCCAAATATTAGGTGACATGCAGAGGTAGTAGAGGTTATGACTTCAACAAATCTTTTTAGAGGATACATTTCAACACACAGCATTACACAAGACCATTAAGCTTATTAAGGGGACTTGAAGGGTTTGCAGACAGGTGGGTATGAGACCCCAAGGCCCATATTTTTAGCCCTTCTGTTCCATACAGAATTCGAGACTTGAGTCGTCTTCAGTTCTTTCAGGTAATTAAATTATTAATGACCATGACAATCTTCAAAACAATAGAATCTAAGTTTTTTAAATAATAAGTACATGATTTAAAAACTAATTGAAAAACACTCAGAAATACCTGTTTTACTAGAGATCATTTTGAATTCAACTTTTTTGAACTGTAAATGTGATATTTTAAAATATCAAATAGACTTTTATACATAAAAGTTTGTCTATCCTGCTACCAACACAAACATATCATTATTTAAAAATTTTCTACCAAGCCCTGGCTGGCATGGCTCAGTGATTAGAGCCTCAGTGTAAAGACCTAAGGGTCACAGGTTTGATTCTGATCAAGGGCAGGTACCTGGGTTGCAGGTTCTTTCCCGACTCTCTCTCTCCTTCCTCTCTCCCACTCTCTCTAAAAAATCAGTGGAAAAAAATATCCTCAGGTGTGAGGATTAACAAAAAAAACTTTCTTCAACCAAAAAATACTTGTTGTCTCTGCTTATTAAAATTATATGTATGCCTGTTAGTAAAATGCTATGCTTTTATTTATATAGCATTTGTACTTGCTTTCACATTGTATTGTAGTAAAAGCTTTATGTTTTTATTAACTTTAAATTTAATATTTTCATGTGTCATTTATATTATATAAATGTAAAATTTTATTTTTAGTGTATCTTTCCACCTAATGTCTTACAACTAGTCATTATTATCATATAAAAAAACTTCAAAATGTATTTTGTATTTGTTTATCTGACTGCACTCCCATAGTAATTATTTCTAATAATTTTTAAGCCAAATTTATATTGCTTTATAATGCAAAAAAGTTAGCACTATTTAATTAATTAATTTCTGTAGTTTGAGGCATTAAGTTTCTTTTTGTAGGACTATTAGAAATATCTGTAATAAGGAAAAAAGCTTTTATCTTAACTAAATAGTTAAATCTGTAGCACTTATCTAATTTCATCTTCATTGCATATGCTATAGACATTCATGTACTTACTACCTTTTGCCTTGAAGGAGCATCCTAACTGGTTTCCTGTGTGTTTTCTTCCAGTGTAGTGCATCCTACACACCAAGAGCAGATGATCCTGGTAAAGCTCAGATGTTTCCAAGAATCCTCTTTGTCAATATCTCCCTGTGACTTGCCATTGCCTATAGAAATACTGTTTGTGAATTGCCTTGAACTAAGGAACAGCAAACCAAGCACAACCATAGCATAATAATATTTAGAAGCAAGAAGCAGGCAAGAAGAATGTTTTGAGTAATACGAAAACGGTGAAAATGACTCAAGCACCATGAATAAGAAGTGCTAATTCAAATGCGAATATTTAATCAGTTCTTTTACTATCTTCATTTTGTTAGAATTTCTGCATCTATTTTAATAAGTGAAATTGGTCTGTAATTTTCTTTTCTTGTCCTGAACCAATTCTCCTTTTTAAGTTTATATTAGGTTAGATAGATAGATGGTAATGATACATTGATAGATAGATGATAGAAATATAAGATAGAAATATAGATATTTATCTATTTTATTACATTATTTAGTCTTGCTATACATTTATCCATTTTAGTAGTTTTTCCAAAGAATCAACTTTTAATTTACATATTTTTTGGTTTGGTTCTGTTTCCTATTTCTTATGCTTAAACTATCTTCCAGATTTCTCATTTCACCTTTCAAGACACTATTGGCAAAATAATCTTAGTTCTTCCTTAAAGACAAGATTTAAGTATCACCATTGTTATTATTAAATTTTACAGTGACACATTTCATGCCCATTACTTTTATCTGTGTGTCCTTAGGCAACTTTCTTAAAGTTTCTGAGCTTAGAGCTCCTCAATTTAAGATAAAAAATTCTAGTCTCTGTTTTATAGCATGGCTATAATGATTAAAATAATAATTTAAAGTTCTTAGCACAGTGCTGACACTGATTAAAGCTTCTCATAGATAATGATGATTAAGGTGATGATGATGATGATGATGATGATGTAAATAACATGACCTTGTGCCTGTTTAAATCAGGCACACCATTTGGGGTCTTTTTCTTGTTGAGTGACCTGGGTTGATATTTCAGTGATCCATTCTTTGTGTTTTCCATGAATATTTATGTATAAAAGCTTATAAATAATAAGACTTTATTTACAGATAAGTTTATTTTATTTAGTTTAAACATTCCACTTGACCTCTTTTAGGCAATTAATTCTTCACATGTGCTTCCAAATAGATGTTAATGTTTATAGTTTATGTATTTATGGCTTATTTTAGGATTAATGAGGTAATGTCTAAAAAGAACTGTGAATTCTTTGGAGAACATACAAGGTCAGAGTCCAAATTGTGTCAGAACTTATGTTTGTGTTTATAAAAGAGAAAGATGCCTTTCTCTACCTCATAGGACATGAGTTGCTAAGCATTCACTACTGTACCCAAAGAGCTATTGTTATGAGGAAAAAGGAGTAGAACCAAGACACAGGAACTGATGGAACGAGGGGGAAAGGGACCTAATAGGGAAAGAGTGAGCGCAGAAAATGCCAAAGTAAAGCGTATTTGAAGAAACAGAACAATGCGATCGGGTCCTCTTAATTAGCAGCTGCATGAGACATAGTGTTTACCCTTCTCCTTGAAACACTTTCCTTACTCTGCTCCAAGATAAAAAAGTTACCGGATTGTCTCCTTCCCATTTCTGGTTATGTTATCTTGGCTCTGTGGCTGGCCACCCCGCACCTCTATGACCTGCAAACGTGAGCGTTCCAGCACCCACTTATCCACCCTCTTCTTAACTTGCGCTTCCTCCCTTACCGGTCTCCAGTAGACTCACGGCTTTAGAGATGATTTGCATGCTAATACTTCCCAAATGCCCTTCTCCAGCTTGGACCTCCTCTAGGAACCTAGACCTGGATGTCAACTATCTGACCCCTCTACTTGGATGTGTAAAATGTGTCTCAAATTTAACATGTCCAAAACTGAGCTTTGGGTAGCTTCACCCCCACCCTGGCCCTGGTCTTGTACAAATCTTCGATTATAGTCTTTGACAACTCAGCACACTACCAAACCATATATTTCCCATTAAGGGCTTCTAGTCACTCCTGGTTCCTCTGTTTTTCATAACACTCCACATCTAATCCACCAACATATGGTGTCAACTCTATCTTCAAGATATATCCAGAATCTGAGCACTTTCTAACACCACCAATTCCGCCTCCGTCAATTGCTATAACAACTTCCTAACTGGGCTGCCTGCTTCCACCCTTGCCTTGGCTGTAAGCCCCCAAATATGGTTTGGTTGACAGGATCCAGCTTTGGTTGGGCATTCCTGGCTACATGTCGTTGATATCTCATAATGCGTCTCTAGCAGAGCCAACATCACAAGATGTTTAATTCTCCCTTGCAGATGGTATTGCCTTGCTCCAGAACCCCAGGAGGCTGAATTGTAATTTTTCCAATATGCTTTAATTAAAAGCTATGTAGCATCTTTTTTTCTTTTTCCATCACAGATATACCTAAGACAGCAGAGTCTGCCAGATTAAATGGCCTAAACATTGGAGTCACTTATACCAAAATCTGGAACTCTAGACTTCCTGCAAGCCTCTTCCTGCTCTGTGTGTTATTCAGACTTTGCAGCTTTTCATGTCACTTTTTATAATAGCCAGACCAGTCCTCCAGGGTTGCCCTACTTGGTATGATGCTTTTTTTTAATGGTAGGAGGTATGAGATATATGAGTTGTCCCTTATTTTAGAAGGTATTTCCAGGAATGTCACAGATTACTAGATCCCTAAAAATTTTATTCATATGGTAATATCTTCACTCTTTATTGAATTTTTATCCCACCCTCTGCAGTTCATGGATCTTTCCAAGGCTTCAAACATAGTTGCCATTTGCGGCTCATCTGGTCTAAAGGAGAGAAAGGAGGAATAAGCGACTTGAGAATGTGGGTTATAGCGTTGCCAAACTATGACTTCAGCCCACTCCACAAAGAACTCTGAAGCTATAACGTTATTTTATAGCTGATTTGAGATTAGGCAAAGGAGCTGGGTTTTTGTACTCCTAATTCAATCAGTCATTAGATATAGGTTGCCTGGGTGAGAGGGTGGTATTATCTTGGACAAGGCATATGTCTGTATTAAAGGCAATTTTCAAAGAGATTGACAGCTGGGACACATCCACAATCACTCCCAAATTTAAGATGAATATCACAGAGATGTCTCCCTTACCAAATTAATTTTTACTTAATCTGGAACTTTCACTGGGTCAGATGAGTCTCTGTCTGGGTATCAACTATCTTTAAGACAAATAAAAGTCATAGGCTTGCAGAGTTGACAGGGACTGAGAAATCTGCTAGTAAAATTCTTGAGAACGTTGAACCCTATGGATAGCATTCTCAGCACAGCTCTGATTGCACTATTGGAATACTGGTTTCCATTTTCAGCAGTCCTGATCATTTTGAAAACTTTCCCCTCTTTTCCAGCAGACTCTGCCTTCCCTTCACATTTCTCTTTCTTCTACTTCTGACGTGAAGAACCACAACCATAGACTAAATTCTAATGAAAGTGTTTCAGACATATAAAGAGCTATTAAATTGTGCCCCCACACACCCATCGAGTAACTCCAACACAGTCTTTATGTGCTGATTTTAATGCCATTATGTTTGGTCACTATCTTGTTACTCCACTCCAACTTGTCAATTTTTCCAAGTGTCACTTTTAGAACTGAATGCAGTGTTCCAAAGCATGACTCTGACCTCCTATTTTTAAGCCACTGTACTTCTCTCAAGACTCTTTCATATATTTCTAGCTCTTTTGACAGCTACAAGAGACTTTTACTCAGTGATTAAAAACTGCTTTATTATTGTTATAGTTAAAATATAAAAAGCAATGTGCTATTTAATTAATTGTTATGGACTTTCTTATTATTTTTTCTTTTTCTTGTCTCCCAAAAAATTATGAAAGCAAAATATTATTTTATACCATTTTTAAGAGAGAAATAAGTACAAAATAAAGTGAGAAACAAAAATGTGAAGAAAAGTAAAGAAAGAGAGGTTAAGAACATGCCCCTAGTGATGAGTAAAATAATCTATGAAGTACCCCAGTATTATACAGGGTAAAAATTTTGCATTTTTAAAAATTTATTTTCTGAGAAAAAATATTATCAAATCACAGGAGAGAAAATGAATAAGGAAAGTCAAGAACTTAAATTTAATTATCTTACACAGATTGTTTTGTGGCTAATAAAGTCATACAATTATGATTGAAAATTTTATATTTTAAACCTCTGAATTACAAGGTTAATTTTAAGCCTCATGTTATGAACAAGATATGTTTCTTCTTTAAAAAGATCTAATAATACTTCCCACATTTCCACCTTTATTTCTAAATAACCCCATTTTATATCTGCTTGAAACCCAGAGGTTTTAGGACAATGCCATATAACATCTTATAAGTTGCCATAAATGTTTAGTGATCTTGAACTTGTTGTACTTAAAACAAAAGAATGGTTCAATGACTTCAATTTATCAAGTGATTTAATAGACAACTTTATTATCCCCCTGTAACATATTTTCCTACTATCTCAACAAATATTCCCAGTGTTGAAAAGAAATGCAAAGATACTCAAGTTTGGTGTTGTAAAAAGTTATGATCTACAAATGAATGACAAATCTTATGGGGTTTAGAAAGTCAGAACAATTTAACAGATGCCAGCAGAAAGTTAAGAATGTTAGATTTTCCAAGAAATGGAAAGTGAGAGAGTAATTTAGAATTATGGACTGTGGGGCTTAAATTATTTATTAAGAAAATTTTACTAGCAAATGCTGAGAAGAGGAAGAAAGGCACCCTTAGGGAGAAAATCCTGATTTAAGATCTTCTTGGCAGCAGCACCACCATGAAACTGCTATTTTGTGTTTATTGTTATTTAATGCTCAATTATTTAAAATACTTAAATGAGTTCAAATGCTGCCATAATACACCAGTGAGACATTAATGGTGTGTTTTTAAATGGCAAAAATTAGAATTTATGTTTTAAGTTTATGTCCATATTTATGGAGTTCCCCTATAATCACTGCAATACTCTCTTTCTCAATTGATCTTCAGCTGTCAATGACAAATTATTTTACAGATACAATTAAATCTCACAGTAGCACTGACTGGCAGACAATAAGATCCAAACTTTGAATTATTAATGATGATTTTGGGTTGTGTTTTGTATTCCGCAAACATATGTTAGTCAAGTCATTGAAATCTCAAGCAGTTGACAGAATGGCAACTGTGCATAGATCTATAGGAACCAAGGACTAGAGACTTGACCGTGAGTAGAACTGCGGTTTCAGACCACTTCTAAAATGTTTCTTAGAGGATTTAAGTAATTAAATACAGCACACCTATAGTAGCAAGATCTAGGTCTGGTTTCAGACTACCACCAATTAGGTAGCCATAGGCTAACTTTTTAAACTAAATTATTCCAATCTCCAATATATATCAAAGTAGATGCATAAGATATGTCTGGTAACCACAAGAAATTGCAATTTAATGCTAATGGAACCTAAATGAGTTAATGTGAAGGGAAACATCCATATTACTGACTTCACTTTTGATCAAAATGGAAAATAGAGGCCCGATTTACCCTTCCACTGGAGACAGCTAAAAAATAAAATAAAATATCTGAAACAATAATTTTCAAGATATTAGACATAAAGCAATAAAATCCAGTGATCTTTGAAGGATGGAAAACAAATCAGGAGCTGAACCCTACATTTCCCTAGCTAACTCTTTGGAGAAATTTTCTAGGGCATAGTACGAAAAAAAAAAAAAAAAAAAAAAGTCCCACTGTCTCCTGAGTTAAAGCATTGAAGTTAGAAATCTGTGAAGGCCAAGGCAGGTATAATGCTTGGGTGCCAAAAACACAATTCATGAAAGAAATAATTGGTAAGCTGGATTTCCTTAAAATTAAAAACTTCTCTGTAAAAGACAATGTCAAGAGAATGAGAAGAACCAACAGACTGGGAGAAATATTCATAAGAAACACACCTAAAAAAACCTGTTAACCCAAAAAGGAGACATCTGTAATACTTTCAACGATAAAGACACATTTAAAAAACAACAACCTGTTAACCCAAAATAAACAAAGAACTCTTAAAACTGAACAGTAAGAAAATGAACAACCAATTAAA
Source organism: Miniopterus natalensis (assembly GCF_054644295.1). NCBI lineage: Eukaryota > Metazoa > Chordata > Mammalia > Chiroptera > Miniopteridae > Miniopterus > Miniopterus natalensis. The sequence goes on along the minus strand of NC_142086.1, from coordinate 35,350,990 downwards.
AAGTGAGAGAAAGACCTTGGTAGACACTTCACAAAAGCTCTATAGATGGCAAATAGAATGTGAATAGATGCTCCATATCATATGTCATCACGGAAATGTAAATTAAAACATCAATGAGATACCACTACATGTATTAGAATAGCCAAAACCCAGAACATTAACACCAAACACTAATGAGGATGTGGAACAACAGTAACACTCATTCATTACTAAAGGAAATGCAAATGGTGCAACCACTTTGGAAAGTAGTTTGGTGATTTCTCACAAAACAAAACATGCTCTTACCATATGATTCAACAATTGTGCTCTTTGGTACTTAGCCAAATATGTTGAAAAGTTGTGTCCACACAAAAACCTGCATATGGATGTTAATAGCAGCTTTGTTCATAGTTGCCAAAACTTGAATGTAACTAAGATGTTCTTCAATAGATGAATGGATAAATAAATTCTGGTATATCCAGATAATGAAAAAAATGAGTTATCAAGCCACGAAAAGATGTGAATGAATCCTAAATGCATATCACTAAGTGAAAAACACTGATCTGAGAAGGTTACATACTGTATGATTTCAACTGTATGAACTGTTGAATAAGGCAAAATATGGAGATAATAAAATGATTAGCATTTGACAGGGTTTAGGGCCTGGTAGTGGGATGAATAGGCAAAGCATGGAGGATTTTTTTAAGGTTGTGAAATACTCCGTATGATACCATAATAATGAATACATGTCATTACACATTTGTGCAAAACCATAGAATATACAATACCAAGAATGAACCACAATGTAAACTATGGACTTTGGGGTCTGATGATATGTCAATGTAGGTTCATCAATTGTAACAAATGTACCACTTTGGTGAGGGATGCTGATAATGCAAGAGGGTATACATGTGTGAGAGCAGGAGGTATATAAAAATCTTTCTACCTTCCCCTCAATTTTGCTGTGATTCTTAATTGCTTTTTAAAATGTCTTAAAAAAAGTTTAACTACAAAAAAATAAAATAAAAACCAATCCAGAACTGACATAGGTGTTAGAATTAGCAGCAAGGACATTAAAATGGTTAACAAAGCTGTATATTGTGTACGCAAGAAGTCAGATGAAAGATTGATAATATTAGAGACATGGAAGATTAACAGAAAAAACCTTATTAAAATTTCTAGAAATGAAAAATTCAATATTGGGGGAAAAAATACACTATTTGGGATTAACATTGGATTTGACATCATAGAAGATAGAATTGGTAAATCTGAAGATGTAATAAAAGCTATCCAGGACTTTTGGAAACAAGCTGGCGGCGTAAGTAACAGCTGCACCCTCCAACTCCCGCAACCACATCAAAATCACAACTAAAATACAGAACAACCATCACTCAGAACCTCCTGAAATCTGGCTGAACAGAAGCCTCACAAGGAGGGAGCTGAAGAAGCACCGAGACTGGGAGGAGGGGCGGAGATGAGGGCGGGTCGGGGCTGAATTGCGGAGACGCGGCCAGGGGCCCACACCAGGTGCGGCGGTTAAACCCAGGAGGGAATCTCAGCGGTGGGGGTTTCCCGGAGGAGTGAGGGTCCCAGCCCCACAGCAGGCCCTCAACCCAGGGCTCCAGGGCTGGGAAGAGAAGTCCCCACACCTTCGGGCTGTGAAACCAGCGGGGACTGTCCCTGAGGGTCGCGGAGGCTGCGGGAGCCCCAGCAGCTCCTCTTAAAGGGCCCGCGCACGGACTCACTTGGACTCGCTCCCAGCGCCGGGCAGCAGCCTGAAAGGACCTGGGACACTTGGGGAGGAACTAACCTGCCTGAGATCCGGGCGAGAGGTGGAGGGGCGGCTTCCTCCCAGCAGAAGGGCTGGCGGAGGCCATGGCTCCTGTGGCGAGTCCTCCTAGCACACAGCCGGCAGGCAGGCGCCATATTTGAATCGCCAGCACCTGACTCCCACCTTTGGCCCCGCCCCGTGATTCCCGGAGGCCCCGCCCCTCCCCACCTGCAGCTCATCCAGGCCATTTCCAGGGCTTTTCTGTGCAAGTGGCCTCTCCAGCCTCATGCTTAGGACTTTCCTAAAATCTCTCAAACAAGCAGCAGCGGGCCCCATACGGCTTGATAAGTAGCCCCAGGCCTGGCACTAGCGGCAGCTGCATTGTCTCAGAGCTTGGCCTCTCCTGGACGCCAAGCCCAGCACAAGGAGCAGCCAACTACAGTTTGCTGTGTAGCTCATGCTGGATGGCCCTGGGCAAGGCACTGGCACAGGCTGACTTTGCACCTCCCGGGAGGCCCCAGAGACAGTGCACCTGGTGTTCAGACTCGACCACACTGGATTACAGCCCTACCACATCCACGAGTGACACACTCAAGGGGCGCACTTGGGGAACACCAAAGCTCCACTGAAGTAAATCCTGCTCCATAGGGTGTCTCCAGCACAGCAGCTCTCTGGCTGTAGTTGCAGCTGGTCCTCACAGCTGATTGGCATGGGGGTCAGTTCCTCCCAGGGATACCAACAGCAACCAAGGCTCAACTACAACAGGACAGTGCACACAACCCACACAGGGGAGCACCTAGAAGCCCAGCTCAGGGGACTGGGGAGGCTGAGCCACTGGACCCTACAGGACACCTACTACACAAAGCCACTCTACAAATTCCAGGAGACATAGCAGCTCTACCTAATACATAAAAACAAACACCTGGAAGCTGCCAAAATGTGGAGGCAAAGAAACATGTCACATGTTCCTTTTAGTTCCAGAAAAGGAACTAAATGAAATAGAACCAAGCAAGCTACTAGATACAGAGTTCAGAATTATGGTTATAAGGATGCTCAAACAATTAGTAAAAGTATTATGAAAACAAGTGAGACCATCGATAACACTGCAAAGTACTAATTTGAAATGAAGGCTACACAAACTGAAATGAAGAATAATTTACAGGGAATCAACAGTAGAGTAGAGGATGCTGAGAAACAAATCAAGCATTTGGAACATGAGGAAACAGAAAACACCCAGCCAGAAGAGCAAAAAGAAAAAAGAATCCAGAAATATGAAGATAGTATAAGGAGCCTCTGGGACAACTTCAAGCAGCCCAACATTCATATTTTTGGGATGCCAGAAGGAGAAAAAAGACAGCGAGAAATTGAAACCTATTTGAAAAAAGAATTACAGAAAACTTCCCCTACCTGGGGAAAGAAATAGACTTACAATTCAGGAAGCACAGAGGGTCCCAAACAAGAGGAACCCAAAGAGGCTCACAGCAAGACACATCATAATTAAAATGCCAAAGGTTAAAGACAAAGAGAGAATCTTAAAAGCAGCAAGAGAAAAGCAATTAGTTACCTACAAGGAAGCACCCATATGACTGTCAGCTGATTTCTCAACAGAAACTTTGCAGGCCAGAAGGGAGTGACAAGAAATATTTAAAGTGATGAAAAACAAGGGCCTACAACCAAGATTGCTCTACTCAACAAGGCTATCATTTAGAATTGAAGGTCAGATAAAGAGCTTCTCAGACAAGGAAAAGCTAAAGTTGTTCATCACCACCAGACCAGTACTACAGGAAATGTTGAAGGGTCTTCTTTAAGAAGAAGCTAATGAACAAAAGAATCTGAGGAACTAAACCCAGAGACACTGAGGCATGCAACAGACGATCATATTTTAGAGGAAAGAGGGAAGGGGTGTGGAAGGTGAGAAGAGATTAACCAAAGAAGTTATATGCATATATGCATAACCCATGGACACAGACAATAATGAGGTGAAGGCCTGGGAAGGGTGCAGGAGCAGGGTGGAGGAGGTCAATGGGAGGGAAAATGGAACACTTTCAACAAAAATGATAAATTAAAAAATATATATAAGGAGTAAAAAATCACAAAAAATTACGCTGAGTGAAAGAAGTCAGACAAGAAAGAATGTCTACTAAATAATTCCAATTATATAATATTCTACTAAGTGCAAACTAATTTATATTGACAGAATACATGGTTCTCTTGAGATGGGGGCAGGAAGGGACAGGAGAGATAGTTTAAAAACGGGCATAAAAACTTTTTTAGTGATAATACTTATGTTCACCACCTTAATTGAGTGTGGTAACGGTTTTACAGATATATATATATATACATATATAATTTATCAAATTGTACACTTTATATATGTAAAATTTATTGTACATCGATTATATACACCTCAATGATTTAAAAAATAATTTAAAGGAACATTCATTTACCCCCTTTTTCCCATTTTTGTTAATTTTCTCTAATATTTTTTTCTAATAATTAATTTGAAGGCTGGGGCTGCAAAATATATGGGTAATAAAGTCATCATTTTAGAACACCTGTGGTATCTCAGACACTGTATCCAAGGACTTTACATACTTGATCTTATTTTATCCTCATAAGAACTATACTTAAATCAATTTTACAGAATTGAATCTGAAGTATAATGAATAACCATCCTACATTTGGCTTTCCCATCTGAGGATAACTAATTTACCATTCTCTTATTTTCTCTCTCATTAAACTTCCAACATTCACACCTACACACATACACACACACACACACAGGGCAAATATTTATACCCACTACTTCATTATCATTGCCCAATTAGTCTGGAATTCCTCACCTTGCCTCCAAATTTCCTAACTTACATCTCTATCATCTCTATCTCTATCTCTATCTCTATCTCTATCTCTATCTCTATCTCTATCTCTATCTCTATCTCTATCTCTATCTCTATCTATCTATATCTATATCTATATCTATATCTATATCTATCTATATATCTATATCTATATCCTATGTCTGCCTTTACTAATTAAGTCCTATTCACTGTTCCTTGTTTTTAAGGACTTGTCTTTTATAGTTCCTGCCTCTACCAACTACATCTTAATTCCCCCTTAACTCCTTTTGTTGATCATTCCTACCAACGTGCAAAAAGTGGTTCAACTTATTAAACAAAGAAACCTCCCTCTGATCCCACAATCACCTCACTTCTGCAAACCACATTTGTCTGTATGTTGTTGTTTTATTGTCAAACTTTAAAAACTAGTTGTCTCTGTTATTTCTGTATACAATTTACCCATCTCTCATTTCTTTCATTACTTCTTCACCTACCAGTCATTCCTATGTTTTCTCTCACCCAGTTTCCTTCCCCACTGTGCCTCTGCAACTGCTCTTGTCTAGGTTACCAATAATTTCCATGTTACTAATTTCATTGGCCACTTCCCTGTCTGCATTTTACTCTTTCTCTTGGTAACATTTTCCAAAGTGTACAAACTACTACACTCCCTCCCTTTGAAATGCTTGATGAGGCTCCACAGCATGAATGTCCTGTGTTCCTCCTATCCCACATGTGAGTCTTTCCAATGCTCATTTCCTGACATTTTTACTCTTCCCAGCTTTTACCTTTGAGAGCAACCCAGCACCTTTTTCTATTCTATCTGCACGTTTTCTCCCGAACTGATATTCTTTAAGCTCTAGCTTTAAATTTCACCTTTATTTTGATGATATTTAAATATTATGCTCAGCATAACTTTTTATTAGGTCACAAAATCTAAATTTATATACAACCTCCTACTTAGCATCTTTACTGGAATTTTGTATAGGCATTTAACATGTTTGCAATAGAATTCTTGACTACTGTTTTTAACGGATTGTCTCCCCCAACTCTCCTCCCTTGTTTTTTCCCTAGAATCCCTCATCAAAGCAAATTACACTAGATTCTAGTGGTTCAATCCCCCCAAATTCAGATTTATACTCAGTTCCTTTATTCCTTACATCCCATATGCATGCACTACATTAGTATTTCTGACCAATTCTATGTTGTAGTAATTATCCAAATATCCTCTGACTATGCCAGCTTCTCTCCATCTCTGCTATCTACACTTTACACCACCTTCGCTTTTCACCTTGACTAAGGCAACACTTTTCCTAATCGCACATCTTCAACTATTGTCCTCAGATAATCAGTTTTGTACACAGTAGCCAGTGATCTTTTTAAGAATGTAAATCAGGTTGTGCTATTCTGAATGACTTTCAAGGGCTTCCCTCAGGTCCTCTGCATTACAGTCTCTACATGAAAAGCTTTCTATTCACATGAATATTTCTCTCTTCATTTAAGGTGTCAAATTTTATGTCACTACCACAGAGAAACTTTCAATGAAACCTAAATCATTTTCTACCATGTTATCCTGATTTATTTTTTTCACAACACTTTCAGTTATCGTCTTTTCTCAAAGGACTATAATTTTCTTTTCTTTCTCTCTTTTTCTTGTTCAATTTGTTGTTCATTCTTGTCTCTAAAGAGTAAAATTTCCTTTCATTTTAGGTTGAAAAATCACAAGGATTTTGGGGGGTTGGGGATAAAAAATGTATGCATAGCACATTTTCACCAAAAATAGAACATTACCCAAGAAATACTGGTTTACATTTTTGCTTTCTAAAATAATTTATAGCAGCAAGTTAACCTGAACTGAAATGCAATTCACAGATGACAAAGCAAAAGTTAATGTACAACTTTTGCTATATCCTGTTGAAATGTCCAATTAACTGTCTCTTTTGTAAGAAAGGAGTGCTTAGAGAATGTGTGTGTTTTTCCTGATTCTACTCTCCTTTTTCCTACTGCACTTTCCCCCTAACCTTCTTATTAGAGTAGTTGAAGGGACAGCTGGTAGGTCAAAGTAGAGGAGAAAAAAAAACACTTTTTCCTAAAGATTGGTCCATGATCTCAGAAATCAATGGACAGGCTCTCAGATCCCTAAATGTCTTCCTTCTGTTGTATAAGTCACCTGAGGTTACTAGTCATAAGGGAAGAAATTTACACCTGCTTCAATTATACTCTTTAATTAACTCTTTTACATGACTGACTGTTGCATTATAGTTATTTCTTGACATAACTGATATGCCCACTCAACAGTGAACTCCTTAAGGCCAAGAAAACTATAACTTAGAACAACTGAAGTACTCTATAAATATCTATCACATATATGATGAATGCATTTTAACCTAAAATGTAATATAGTATTTTTGCTTGTTGTATTTTTACCCTTAAGTAAGAGATTGGCATTGTGGAGTATTTGGCTTCCTGATCATCAGTATTATCAATTCTGAAGACTGGGTAATTGGGTTGAGTTGCTAGAAAAATCAACAGAATCATAGTCATGTCATCCGTTTCTGAGATAGTATTACAATTTGATATCAAAATTAATTGTTAAATTTCAACAAAGGGAGAGATCTTATCAAACATTTCTTCATATGAATGTATGTTGTAATCAGAATCAAAAATGAATTCCAAAAAGGAAGTTAGATTTGAAAGAGAGAGACTATTTCTGAGCTTAACTTTGTAATGCCACTTGACAGCTGTGAAATATACAATCACCACTGTCATTATGAAAAATGATCACTTTAAGTCAAATTTCTAGGGGGGTGGAGGGAAAGGAGACTATGGCTATGTGCTCCCTCCATGGAGGTAGCTCTGAAGGGTCAAACCGAGAAAGAGAATCATTTACGTAGATAATTTTTAATCATGGCTATATCAAGAGAGACATTTTAATACAAGTTTTATAGACATTTTATGAAGGATTTGAGGTCCAAGGCCTGTTAGACATTCTTATGCTAGAGAAGAAATGGGTAGATATAACAATGAAATGGAATTTGTTAATATTTATATACACATATATTAATTCAGTGTGTACATATGAATAATAATAACTTTTATAAAGAGACTTAGAGACTTTTGGCTACTAATTAGAATTATAATGTTACATTGAAAACTTAGGACAGCAAATATTATATTAAGGATGCATATACACTCACATTTATTTCAACTAGGTAAAATCTGCATATGAAGAAAGAAATATTTTAAAAGTTAACAATAGATTTTGGGGGGAGAAAGGGCTGATGAGATTGTAGTGAAAGTTTTGGCATCATTATATTTTTCTGTATTTTCCATTTATATTTTCAAATAGAAAAAAAAAAACATTTATCAAAAACAGAGAGTGAGAGGTCTCCAAATTAAATACATTATAAATTATTTACCATGACAATTTATTCATGAGATACAGACATAACTAAATTCATTCAAATAAGCTTTATAGAATGGCTATTGTGTGCTAGCATGGAAGAAGTTGTAATCATAGGTACATGGCTATATTTACTCATATTCAATGAGTGATATAGCTCATGGAGCTCACAGTTCAGTGAGAAATAACATAAAAATAAATATCTATTATTTTATAATTATACTCTCTAATCAGTACTAATACTTTTTTAAATCCCCAAAAGTGAAATGATATATATTAAGAGCCCTCAGTATTGTTGGTTCAATTAGCAGTCATTAGAGGGCTACAGCTAAATAACCATCAGAAATTCTGTATCTTCTGTTGTCAGGGTCATGTTCAATCCATCCACAACTGTCATTTTTCCTTGTGTAGAGATAGCTCAAGAGTGTTTTCATGAGAGACTGGGGAGAGTTTCCAGTATTTAATCAAAAGCATTTCAGTTATTCTTTGTTCTCATAAGCAAATGTGTACAGATAGAAAGAGGGTCTTGACTACCTTTTATTTCAGCATCTACCGATAGTTTATGTGTAATTGGACGGTTCCCTGTGGAAGTGGGGTGTAGTTAGAAGCAGTCAACTGGAGGGCGTTTTCTAGCACAGTATGTTTAGTAGCATGTTTAACCATTTTCCTTGGTCATCTGAGGTCTTAAATCAAACATACAGAAAGGAATAAAAAGAATGTGATTGCTCTAATCTATGGATTAGCTTTGGGTTAAAGGGTCCAAACTTTGCTGAATTTTGTCTCAACTCACTTCACTCTTTTTCCTTCTATTCTGCTGATAAACTACAATCTGATGTATTGAAGGTATCAGATTTTTGGAGTGGAGATATGAGACTTGTGATATAGATATTGCTAGCTATCACTAGTAATAGTGAAAATATTGGCTATTAATATGTTTGCGGGCTTTTTAGTCTAAAACACTGACTAAATGATTGTGGATTTTAAATTAATTATAATTCATATTTATATTTTGCTTTTCAAAAGAATATGAGTACATAAAATACAAAAATGAAATAGGACATTTATTATCCTTTCACCCAGAAAAAACAAAAAACCTTTAAGAGTATTTTGATTACTATCTTTCCAATATATGCCCACATATACACATATAAATCTAAAATTTTTAATGAAATTTTTATCTCTGGTGTGTATTGTTCAATAAATTGCCTTTTTAAATCTATCTAACAACATACTATGTCACTAAGTGTTAATTTACAAAAGGCTTTTTGCTGGCATAGAATTCTGTTTCATACCTGTTCCATCATTCATTGAACTAAATGACTCCTTGGGGGCATTTCTATCATTTGTTGTGGTCTTCTTTTTTCCCTAAAAGTGCTGCCATTAATATCCTAGTAAATTTTTTCTTTATTTCTTCCAATAGCCTATTAAAAGTTATGTTATAAGTGAACTTTTTATGTCCAAATTTCCTTCCAGAAAATTTAAAGTCACATATATCTCCACTTGCCTGTATGAGAGTAACCAGGCCTCCCCCCTGTCATTACCAGATCTTGGTAACACAGAATCTTTAAAAGTTGTAAGCATTGGGCCCAGCTGGGCGTGGCTCAGTGGTTGAGTGTTGACCTAGGATCCAGGAGATCGGGGTTCGATTCCCAGTCAGGGCACATCCCCCGTTTGCGAGCTGCAACCAATCAATGGCTCTCTCATCATTGATGTTTCTGTCTCTCTCTCTCTCCCTCTCCTTCCCTCTCTCTGAAGTCAATAAAGATATATATTTTTTAAAAATTTTTAAAAAATAAAAGTTTTAGGTATCTTTACCAAATTACTAAAGTGACATACCATTCTAATTTGCATTTTTATTATAAGAACCACTACACATTCTTCCTTATATTAAATGGCTATTTATTTTTATTCCTCTGAGAATTACTTATGTGTATTAATTCACTATGCATTGTTAAAGGCTTAATCAGCCAAAGATCCCAGGCACAAATATGAAGTCTGACAGAATCAGCTTTATTGACCTGATGCAGCAAGAGAGAGCACTCTAGAGTAGCAATTTTTGACCTTTTTCATCTCATAGCACACATAAACTATCACTAAAATTCTGTGGCATGCCAAAAAATATGTTATAGTTTTTGCTCACCTGACTAAAAATTAGGTATAATTTTCATTGATTTACAAAAAAATAATAATACTTTCCTACTCGTTTTGCTCCAAAGTGCCTTTTTAGAAAATCAGGTGCCTGTACTTGTACATAAGGATTTCTGGTACCAAGAATTAACCAATTAGACACAATCTTACTATGCAAAGTGGCCAATAAGATGCAACTCTAGTATATGACCTATATGTTTATGATTCGACACAGAGCATTCAAATCAGGCAGCTATCATTGTGATGGCTATTGTTGATTTTTTATTTGACCATCTAAGTAAAAAAAGGTCGGTGCCCTGACTAAATGGTCAGGTGTTGCATGTTCTAAAATTCTTATGGCACACCTGTTGAAAGTCCCTGCTCTAGAGGAACTATAGAATGTCACATAAGATGAGTGAGCAAGGAAGCATCTTCTGTAAGGCTTCAGTTGCTGTGAATGATTCTGAAGGGTGTCTAGGGGAAGAGGGTATTAATTCTGGATTAGTTGCTATTCTTGGTGGGATTAAGAGAGGTGACAATTAACTAGGTTGGGTGCTGTCATGAAGTGACAACATTTTAGCAGTTAGGTGTCCCTGTAATAGATGACAAAAAGCAAAGAACTTCTAGAAGCATCACTGGTCAGTAAGCAGAAACCATGCAAAGAAAGGTTTGTTGTTGCATTCCGCTGCATGGCCTTGGAGAAATAATGGTTTCCTTTAAATCGGGGCTAACTTTGTCTGTGTCCAACTTGCTGCCCATCCTGATTAATGGCAGAGCTGCCTTTTTATTTTTCAGTCTTAGGTGATATTCATTCTCACAGTTCCAGATTGGTTTTTACACTTCTAGAATAGCTTTCAATTACACATTCTTGAACTGAAGGCTTGGCATGTCTCCTTAATGATTGGGTAATTTTAGAGAAGATATTTAATTACTATTTATTTTAATTTTTTTATTTATTTATTTTTAGAGAGAGAGGAAGAGAGAAAAAGAGAGGGAGAGAGAAACATTGATTTGCTGTTCTACTTACTGACGCATTCATTGGTTGATTCTTGTATGTGCCCTGACCAGGGATCAAACCTACAACCTTGGCGTATCAGGAAGATGCTCTATCCCAATTGAGCTACCTGGCCAGTGTTTAATCACTTTAGTCTCAATTTTTGTAGCTTTAAAAATGGACTGATAATAATATTAATAATAATAATAATTAATAATAATATCTATCTTGTAGGGCTATTGAGAAAATAAAACATGATCATTTTATAAAGTATTTATTGCAATGCCTGGCATGACGTAACTGCTCAAAAAAGTAACAGCTAAAATACTATGTTTAGTAACAGTTTTACATGAACCAATTGATGAAAACAATTAATAAAAAGAGCTTGATTACCATGATCGCATATGTGTGTACAGAGGTGAATTAAAGGATATCAGGCTGTGTGGAAGCTGCTAATGAATATTCAATAAATTGTCATTTTTTAATGATTCCAGATATTTGGAGAGGAAAAAGGAGCAAAATTTGGTAGATTTAGATAATTGCATAACTCTTAACATGGAAAAGCTGAAGAGACAGATTAGTGAGAAATAGTCCCAGATACTGCCGTCTAGCAGGCTGTGGTTTCTATTAAGGAAACAAGGACATACCCACTTCCAGAATGTTCGTCTGGAAGAAGAGTGAGATTCTAGCTTCATAGTTTTAGACATAATGAACTTGAAGGACACTCACACAATAAAGAGAAAAGAAACATTTTAGAGGACAGATTAATAAACTGAGAGGCAGATGTGTAATGAGAAATGAAGGAAGATTTGAGGGACAGGTGTTAAAATGCTAATCGCCAGGTTGGAAAAGAGAAACATCTCAAAAGAGGATATCAATTTATCCTGGAAGGAAAGATAAACAAGAAACAAAGAAGGTGTGGACTCAGAGCAAAAGTAATGAAAGGCAGATGGGTTATAACTCAATCTGGCAAAATAGTTAATGTAAAGCACAGATGCACTTTAGTTGCTCTACAAATGCCAGTAGGTGATGTGCTGTCTAGGCCGCGATGTACACTTGTCTGGGATGGTGAAGAAGTTGTGCACTTTGTAATAGAAAAAAAACCACATTACTGTATCCAGTCAATAAAATAACTGAAATGCCACCTAGGTGGTCTTAGAAGATATCTTTTGTGACAGCTAATACAGACCAATTACCTTGCTACCACGCCAACAAATGACCATGGGGACACAGGGTCCTTGGTGACTTAAAACTATAAATCACTGAGGAAACCAAGTTAATAAGTGCAACAAACAATCTATTATCATCATGGGGCCAGGACACACAGTCTTGCTGCCAACTGAACAGGACTAGAAAATGTTAGAAAAGTTAAGAGTAAGGAAGGGTAGATAAGTACAATTTCAATGTATTTGCTGCTTTTTTTCAATAATGGGGCAAGTGATAGAGAAAAATACTTAAATAAAAACTATGCCATTAATGTGTGACATATGGTAAACCCTTGACTAGCTTATTCAAAAAGTACCAATTTAACAATCGAATGGGACAACCTTTCTCAACAGTGAGTCATTGGCAAAACCAAATTTAGCTAAATCCAGGCCACTCAACACCTGCTCTCATAATGCCCCCCAAGTGCTGTATTCCTGTTTTTAATCCCAATTTTATCATTTTGTTTTATTTAACTTTTTTCTGTAAAGGTAAAAATACTTTGAAAAGAAGAAAAGCTACTCTAGCTTAAGCATGTCATTAGAGACGATAGCATTACAAAGCAGTCTTGTAAAACTCTGAAACTGCCCTTTTGTCCAAATTGTAACAATCTCATAATATTTGGAGCATTCCTTTTTTGCCCTGTCTGACCTTTCAGATACTAACACAAACATTATTTGCCTTGAGCAACCAAGGGACAGCTGTTCAAACCATAGTTACAGATTTCTGAACGTTTTTACCATGCTATTTTCAACTTATTTGCAGACCAGTGTTAAGCAAACATTTCTTGGAAATATATATATACACACACACACACATACACAAGTATACATGTGTGTGTGTGTGTATGAATTTTTTTCTAGGAAATATATACGTGTGTTTGATATACTTATACACAAAAACGTTTAGAATAAATTTGGAAGACATAAACTTTCTTAATTTAATATAAGATTTTTAAATGGCAGAATTCAATGCTAACTAAAATTATATTAGAAAAATTTACTATTCTGGGAAAAATATAATTTTACTTTAATAATATTATAATACATTTAATCTTCCAAAAATCATTTTGTAGATTGTTGCATTTTGCTGTGGGTCCTACATTGTCACAATTTTAAAAATCATGGTGTTTATAAAATAAAGTCAAAATATTCATTTAGATGTGAGGCATCTGATTTAATTTTGAAAGGTTTATAATTTAACAAAAAAAATAAGATATTCATATAATACCAGTCTTTTCAATCACAAAAGATGACCTGAAAATTTTTTTCTTAAATTTGTGATGAAATGAATCTATTTATTCGTCTATCCCATGAGACAAATACATGGAACCAAAACAAAAATAAAGTGTAATAAATGAAAAGTAAAATTATATATTTAGTTAGTTGACTCTGCTGTAATAAGCCTATATCCATTGGCTTATATTCAGGTTATAATATGAAAATTTTTCCTACTTCCATTATCATATAGACGGTAAGAAGAGAGTGCTTCATGGATACTTAGCACTTTCATTCCTCTAATAATTAATTGTCATTTTATTTTGCTGCATTCAAAAAAATTAAGAAAAACATAACGGAACAGAGAAGATTCTGAGAAGGCAACTGATAACACAGAACTGCAAAAAATGTTTATATAAAAATTTAATACAGAATTATTTTAATATAAAATATAATTGTAAGCAGGAGAGAAGTATAAATAGCTTAGTTTATTTTATTCCTTGTAAAATATAAACTCAGCTATATGTCTTTCATGCTTTGAAATGAATTATTTTTGCAGCTTCAACATTTGTATCTATGTCACTTACTGAGACTAAAGGTGATCATTCACATTTCCTAGAGTGTGTTGAGATTAAATATTGATAACCAGGAGTTAATCAATATATCAAGAGACTGAGAGGCCAATAATTAATTTGGTCAATATATTCTCTTAGCAAGTAACAGAAAGAATTCAAGCTCAGGTTTCTCTAATTCTATGAAGTTTTTCCTCACCATGTTTAACATATGTGTTTCTGTTTAATATTAAAAATTGTAGATACCAATATATTTTAGAGATTAAGAGTTAAGGCACTGGGCATAAGGTTCTCTGGATTGGAAACTCAACAATTACAGTCAAACATTCATAGCTTTAGGTAAATGATACATACTCTTTATGACTTAGTTTTCTAATCTCAATAAAGAAGATAATAATACCCTCAAAATATTCTTATAAATAGGGACTGAGTATCAGAATTCATGCCAAAATGATTGGTGGTCTAGGGTTATAATTGGCATCCACTACAGTACTTAATAGATTTCTGTAACTATACTATTTTCACAAAAGGTAAATATTATCTTCTTTTTTGTTGCCATAATGAGAAATTATTTTCTAGCTAAAATTTATTCTTTAAACAATTTTTAAAATATTCTTATTTATTTTTTGAGAGAAGGGGAGAGGGAGAGAGAGAGAGAAACACTGATGTGAGAGTGAAACATCAATTGTCTGCCTTCTGCATATCCCCTACTGGGAACAAAGCCCACAACTTGGGTGTGTGCCCTGATCAGGAATCTAACTGGCAGCCTTTAGGTGCATGGGACCCTGCCCAACCAACTGAGCCATATCAGCCAGGGCTAAAATTTATTCTTTATTGGTACTTTGTCCTGAGTAGTCTCCTGATGGAAATTATTTTTATTGTTTGTCAGTTAACTTTACACACTACAGCCCTTTCCCCCAACACATTAGCAAACTCCTCTCCATGGTGGATGGTTTTACTTTCTTCAGTTTATATCAGGCATGGGAACAGGCACCTTCTGTCTTGGGTAGAGATCAAAAACTATTATGGCAGACATACTGACTACAAGAACCCCCCTGTTAACTGGTAATGCTTGGGTGATATTATTTTGCAGAAGTTGAATATCTGCTCAAGTTCACACTGATCATAACAATAACATTTTTTTCAGAGACTGAGCTCAATTTAGTTAAACCATGACAGGGCCCACTTTCTGTTGAATCTCCCATTTTACTTGAAATTGTTTGTGTGTGTTATTAAAGAAACACATTTATATTTATTCCTTAAAAATGAAAGTTTCAGAAGGAAAAGAACTATCTTGGGTCTGCAATATGTGCCCATTTAAAAAATAAATGACTCTTTTGCAATGATTGATATAAGCTACTCAGACTACTGAAACTTATAAAACATGTTAACACTGGGAGACTTATCTTCTATTCTTACTTCTACCACAGGGCTATAAATATACAGAATGAGCTCAACTTCTCCAAGACTCTGTTCCTTTGTTTCGAAATGAGAGATTTAGACTTAGCAATTATTGGAATAAGAGCATTCTTCATATCAAACAATGCTACTTGAAATTAATTTGGTTATGATTCAAGATTAATAGCAAGTCAATGTCCCTGATTCAACTTTTGGATGTATAGCACATAATTAGATTAGAGTCAAATTGAGTTGTTGTTGCCTGGTGAAGACTGAGCACAGTCAGTAGGACTGTTACAGTAGAATGATGCTTGGTAATAATTTATGGCCAAAGTGCTTGACTATAGGGCCCTATGTGGATAATAGTATGATAACAGTCATGCCTCTCTATAGGCTAGTCTTCAGAAGTTGGCTTTGGAGAATCAATGAGGAAAAACTGGTTTAGGTAAGGCCTTACCCAAATATTTTGGTTTCTTTGTTCTATTGACTCACAACCAAGTTTAAAGCAGAAAATGAAAAGAAACCCTAAATAACTGGCAAAAGGAATATTCTTGGTGTAAAATTATCTTTCGATATTATTGGAATGAACCAAATTTTCTAAGTTCATTCAATCCTGTGTAATTACATAATCATTTTATGTCAACTTTTTCCTCTCTGTGTCTCTTATTTTTCACTAGTAACATACATGGGTAGAATTGAGCATTCAAGGGGAGAGAATATGAAGTCCTCACTTTGACATGTTCCAATCTAGTTGAGAAGATAATTAATTAACCATTTGTAATCAGGAATCATGCATAAGATATCTTAAGTATATCACCAATACACAGAAAATGCTCATATAACTTATCCATTAATTACAACATTCTAAATTTACATGCACAATCAGTCCGCACTTATTACAGTTTGGTGTCCACATAATGATAAATTTGCCATAGGGAACTATTACTTCTGCAAAAGAAGAAGCCATCTTAAATTTAGTTTTGAGCCCTGGCTGGTGGCTCAGTTGGTTGGAGCGTCATCGATACACCAAAAGGTTGTGGGGTTGATTCCTAGTCAGGCTACATACCTAGGTTGTGAGTTTGATAAGCAGCCACCCAGGTGGGGCATGTATGGGAGGCAACCAATCAATATTTCTCTCTCACACTGATGTTTCTCTCTCCCCCCCCCTTCTCTGTTTCAAAGATCAATAAAAGAGCATATGTTCAGATGAGGAATAACAAAAAATTAGTTTCAATAGAATGTCCTCAGTAAATTTGAATTTTCATGAAGTTTTTGTATGCAAGCAAATAGAGTTAATTATTTTGTTGGACAAATATTTATTGAGTAGAGAGCATACATTTTGTATCAGGCATTATGCTAAGAACTGGATATCCAACATAGTGCTTCCTGATATGCATGGGTATTCTATGCTGCATCTCTACAGCCTGCTAGTTTTGAAGGTTAGTTGTCCATATTGATGAGATACACAGTCTTAACACTAAATTCAATCTCTTGAATGAAGCTAGTATCTTATTCACTCACTCCTTTGTGACTTCAGGGTGTCTTGGCAAATGATGTATGCCATAGCATAGATAGAATAATTGGTATCTGGGGTCATCAGTGACCTTGATAAAAGCTCTTCAGAAAGTACACATTGTTGGGGCTCATAGTGGAAAACAAGGAAAGTAAATAGGATTTTATATGAGCTGTGAAGGAGAGACATTGATGATTGAAGAAATGGAGAAGAGGTACTCTAGGGAGGCAATATTGCTTAAACACATAAGGCAGTGCAAATGTGTTGGGAATATGAGGTACCTAGGGCGATGTGTAGAAAAAATCCAAATAGAGAGAACTCATCAGGGTTTCAGGGTTGTGAAATGTTTTATTGCCCTGCACTTCTCTCTTAAAAGATTGTATTAAGCAAATGTTCACTACAGAGAGAGGATTTATAATGCTGAGTTCATTCAGATAAATTATGGCTCAGGTAAACCATAACTTTTCTTAAGGAACTGCACCAATATAATTCAGCATTCAATGGCTATTTCTCAAACGACTCTACTTCGTGAATTGGTCAAATTATAGAGAAATTACAAAGCTCTAACGCATGGCTTTCCAATTCTTGGAAAGTTCTCAAAATTACACTTGCAAAAATGCAATGATGATTTTGATGTACACTAACATGCTGACATTTCTGACTTGGCTTATTTGTTAAACTCTATAAATCATCAGAATTAGGTACTTAAAACCTGTTGGAAATTTTTGGCAAATATTGTATTTTTTAAATGTTATTGAACTTTAAGTCACTATGTTTAAAACTTACTACATCCAAATGCACCAGCACCCAACCTTATTCTTGTTTTATTACCCAGTATTGTGATTTATAAGATATTTGGTCTTCATCCACAGTTCCTAGCTCATGGCTCCCCTAAACCTTAGAATTTCCTAAGTATAGAGTAATCAAGGTGTCTTTTGTTATGTTAATGAAGGTGACTTTTAAAGCCCCATCCCAAGCTGGGATGGTGGTCAAGAGAATCAACCAGGTGATTAGAGGTTTAGAACTTTCAGCCATTCCCACCACACCACCTCCACCCCACACCCCACCTCACCTCCTGGGTAGGGGGAGGGGCTGGAGATAGAATTCAATTGCCAATGGCCAATAATTTAGTCAATCAAGATTATTTAATGATGCTCCCATAAAATCCCAGGAGGCCTGCTCCTTGGCCCCTTTTTAAAAACCTTCCACATTGGGGAAACAGAACACTTCTTGGTGCCACCATGCCAGCCTCCAAGTTCTATGAGGACAGAGCATTTTTCAGAATCTTGCCCTATGTATCTCTTCATCTGGTTGTTGATTCATATCCTCTCTTTTATAATAAATGAATAATCTAGGGAGTAAACTGGTTTTCCTAAATTCTGGGAGCTGTTCTAGCAAATTAATTGAACCCAAAGATGGAGTGGTGGGAACCACTAATTTGTAGACGGTCAGGTCAGAAGCACAGTAACAACCTGGGCTTGTGACTGGTGTCTGAAATGTGGGGGGAGAGAGGTTGAACCCTTAACCTGTGGAATCTTACTGCTATCCCCAGGTAGATGGAGTCACAATGGAATTGAATTCTTGGCACCCTGGTCCCTGAGAATTGTCTGCTGCTGTGGGGGAACAAGAAGTACAACAACCTTGCTGGAATTGGGTCTAGGAACCTCATTTACATTACTTGGTCTTTACTATAATTGTACTTTAATTAAGGAGTAATTTCTTTTTTTTTTTAAATATATCTTTATTGATTTCAAAGTCACCTTAGAACACCCTGACAGGGGAATCCTCAGGTCCCAAAACTTGCCCTGAGAGAGGAAAGGAGAGGGAGAGAGAGAGATAGAAACATCAATGATGAGAGAGTCATTGATCAAGCCCATAACCCAGGCATGTGCCCTGACCAGGAATCGAACCCCGATCTCCTGGATCCTAGGTCGATGCTCAACCGCTGAGCCACGCCCGGCCGTACAGGAGTAATTTCATAAACTATTATTACTTCATAAATTTTTTACTCTGTAAGATATTTATGAGGCTAAAGTTCTATATATCTATGTATACCAATATCTCTGTGTGCATATATGTATGTGTATGTGTGTGTGTTTGCTAAAAAAATTATTTTTCTTCCAGTTCCTTTTGCCATCCTACAAGACCCCACTCTACTGTAACCCCCATCACTACCAACAAATAAGCACTTTTATTACATTTTAATATTCTTCCAAAATTTTTTATACATATGCAAGTAAGTAGCAATATATATATGCTTTCATCCTTTTTTTTTTTAAACTCAGTAGTTATTCATCTCCCTGCCCTGCACCTTTTTTTTCACTCAGAGCATATTTTTAAATTGTTTTAATGCAGCTACCTAAAGATTTTCTTGCCTTTATTCATTATTTTTTTACTTTAAATACATGTTATTGGTTGTATTTCTTATTTCAAATTCTCCTTCCAATTTAATTTAAAATCTTTAGAAAAGATTCCCATAACAAATCACGATCTATTTTTCAAGTTTATGTAAGCCAGAAGCTGAAGCTTTCTCACACGATGTTCACCAAGTCCGTCAAACTATTGAAGACTGGTTCATCTCAGAAGTTAAAAAGTCACCCAGCTGGAATTTAATGAAGCTCCTAAATAGAATACTTTTCAAAGACAGACTCTTAGATGTATTATAGGCATGCTGTGCAAGTTTTGGGCCCTGAGGATTCCCCTGTCAGGGTGTTCTAAGGTGACTTTGGAATTCGTGATTCATTAACACTGGTAAGTGGAAGCAGAAACTCTTGAATTCTAAACCATCTGTCAACTCCAGCAAAAATCACTTCACATACAATATCCTGAGTTCACATCTCTCTTCTCACTTCACTGATATGAAAGGAAAACTCATCTATATTCCAGAGATCACTCCCATTCTATTGCTTAAACCAGTGTTGCCTTGTAAACATATTACATCAATACTTCAGATTTGACACTGAAAGTGTTAACTTGTCCTATTAACAGAGTGAACTGAATATAATTTAGCATTTTCTTAATGATCTTCCTGTAAACTTCAGTTGTTAGGAACACAAGTTAGTCAAGTATAAACAAATGTTAACTTTGAAGACCACTGAGGCGTAGAAGAATTGGCCTGTCACTTCCTTCAGATCGCTGTACTTCCCAGTCTTCCAGTGGCAACTGCTAATCATTGCTGTCACTTCTTTTCTGTCAGTAAAGATGCTTCATGTGTCTATAACTCTTGCTTCCTGTCTCTCCCACCTCTGCAGCAGTTCACTGCTATATTTCATTTTCTGATTACTGGACATTTATTTTTTTCTTCCCTGTCTCTTTACCATGTCCTTCCTGGCTTTTGCCCAGGCAGGGCTTGGTGCTCAGAGTTAGCTTGGCCACTGTAAATTATTAGTGCTATTTGACAAAAATTTACCATTCTCCCCATTCAAAACATTTGGTAACCTGCATTTTTTGGGATCTCTTTGGGGTTAGATGGGCTCAAGTAACTAATTCGGGTCAATGAGTTGTGAACAAAAGTATGTATGTCACTTCCAGGCTGAATAATGGCCTATGTGAAGCATGAAGGGATATTCTCTTTCCCCTCTTCACAGGGGCTAGGAAAGTTCAAGATAATGGCTTCTTTGAGAAACTCAAGTCTAGAATGACTATAGTAAACAGATTCCTCCTTACCAACCCCCCACCTTCTGAGATTTGGAGGTGTTTGTTACCATGGCGTAGCTGAATATTTCTTCTTGTTGGTGTATGAACAACACATTAGAGTTTCTGGTTTCTGTACATTTCATGTAGTCATGGCAGCAGGGTAGAGAGAGGCTACAATTATAACACCGGTGTATTCGTGTATTTTTCTCTCACATCTAAGCTCAAGACTCTTTTGGAAGCTAAGAACACCATAGATCTGACAGCTGAATCACTGACAAATCAGGAAACCCCCCAATTTTGGACAGAGAAGATGATTTGACATAGGGTGTGGCTAGTGTTAGAACATGAGCCAGGTGAAGGTGATGGGATGAAAGTCTCTACAGTGGACCTCCTAATATAAAAGGTATAACATAGAGTGTTTACTAAAGACAGCAGCCAGTATCAGAAGGACCACCAACTGAAGTGACGGGTACCTTCAGACTGACAAGCAGAGAACAGCCAAGAGATACAGGATGCCTTGGATAGTAGGAGAAACCAGAGTTAATTACATATCTGGCTTTTAGGTCTAAAACTGTCTTTTCTGGCAAGGACAAAATAGTTTTCCAGACTTGGGAATGCTGTACTATACTAGGAAGCAAGAAAGGTCCCCGAACTAAGCAGTCTACAGCACAGGCATGGCTATAAGGTCAAGAGTTAACTAGAGGAACCAAGCAGAGACCCAAATTATTGGGTCTGTGGCTTGTGGTCTGGATCAAACCAATCACATCAGTGAAAATACTTAGTGATATTATCAAGTTTCTTAGATTTCTTCTGTTTGTGTTCAGGATTGGTCCTTGATATTGAAATGGACTTTATCTTAATAACAGTCAAGTGGTCCCAACCTTAGAAAAAGAGGCCATGTTAGGAAGAAGGACCTGAAACAATCTTATCAATTGAATAAATACTGTTTTCTTCTATTTCTGTTTTTATCTTTGCGTTGTCCTTACTTTTATTATATAAATAATCAGGATTGTTATAAGTGGCTAGCAGAATAATGGAAGAATACAATAGATCCATACCTTGATCAGATCCTCAGTTGTTCATCCTGACTGTATGGTTCCCTCCAACCCTGTATAGATCTTTTTAACACCTATTTCTGAGTGACTCATAAACACTGCAATGTTCTCAGATATGACCTTGGTTGCCTATCAATTAAATTTAGTAAACAGCCCCAGCCCCACACACAAACACATGGCTTCAGGCTGTCTCAGAGTTTGCCTAAGTTCACAAACTTTTACTTCAGTGCTACTCCAATGTGGCAAATGGTGTAACCCAGCTTTTTTTTTTTTTTTTAATACATTCATTGGTTATTTCTTGTATGTACACTGACTGGGGATCAAACTTGCAACCTTGGCGTATCGAGGGGGCGCTGATACTCTAACCAACTGAGCTATCTGGCCAGGGCTGACCCAACTTTTAAACCAGATTCTAGCAGGTTCTGTGGCAATAAATGTATATATGTCATCTTTAAAGGATGTATCTAATGCTTCCTGGAAACTAAAGGGGTCTCATGGGTGTAATCTTTCTATTCAAAGACAGAAATATTTTCTGTATAATACAAGTAATTTGAATTAAGGTAAATTCTTTTACACAGAAATAGGAAAATACAAATTAATTTTGAAGACTAGGAAGAGAAAAAAAGCATATTTAACAAAATGCCAATTTTATAAGGTAAAACAAGCACAGCTATAAGATAAAACAAATATATCATCTTTTAAAATAATTTTTGAATAAAAGTGTGGAGGTTTATACAATGGGAATGGTTTTGGCCTCTGACTTCCTTTTTAAGGAGACGAAAATTATATAATCTCTCTGTTCTCAGTCAAATAAAGGGAGACAAGCTAGACTAGATTAACTTTTAAAATAGTATCATAATTATTATTTCAAGAGAGATTTTTCAAGTAACAGTCTCTTATTTGTCTTAAGAATTGATTCAAAAACTGCAATTACATTTTCTTAGGATTAATCACACAGAAAAAAATCTGTTGTTAATCATGAGAACTTCTATATTTTAAAAATAATAATGACAAATACCATTTACTAAGTTTATTTTGTACCAGGCGCTTACTAAAACACTGCTAAATTTGTTTTTACAAATGAAGAACTTGAAACCTAGAAAGGCAAAATGATTCTCCCATGTAATAAAATAAATTGGTACTGGTACTAGGATTAGCACCTACAATTAGGTCTCTTTCAATTGTCATATCTAACAACTGTCTCATAAAATTAAAAAAAAAACAAAAAAAAACCTCTCTGAATAATAATGAAATATTCTATTATGAACACTTGGATTACATCATGTGATGAGTGATATATAAATATATGTTTTCAAAGTTGATTTTTTATACTTAAAGCCTTCAGTGAGTGTGATGGTTGCACTATAATACCTTCTACGTTGATACAAAAAGAGAGAGAGAAAACAAAAAATAAATTAATATTTCTTTCCTTCCGTACAAGCAATGCCTTGGAGCAAGTCCTTTGTTTTAATAACATTTGGATAACCGGCTTTAGGCTAACACTGCAGAGAACAAATACATCCTAATGTCTAACTTTAAAAAAAAAACTGCTTCTGCTCTGTCCTTGCATCCATAATACATGTAATACTTCTAAAACAAATACATTGTTTATGTATGAAGATAGATCAGCCAACTTCAAGAAGCTTGCTAAATATATTTTCCAACTTTTGGTAGTCATCAATGTTAATGGAACTGACTGAAATTACAAAGTAACTCACTCCCAGTTTTGCATGGAAACAAGGTCATTGTCTCCATTATTTGCTAAAATAACATTTAGCTGTGATAGATGGGCAGACCATCATGCTTAATTTTTCTTTTAAATTCAGACAGATCCTCTCCTCCCAGTCTATCAGTTTTCTTATTTTGTAGTCTGTGTGATGCCTTAAAAAAGAGAACTTTTATTTTAAAAGTTGCTTCAAAAATGCCTTTCTTTGTTTTTAATGTGGTTTAATTCTCAACTAGTGAACTACATTTTGATGACTCCAATGACCTATCTTCAAATGAGCAAGATAGTTCTTTTTCTTTTAATATATATGTTTTGTCTTCAGATCCAGTTGAAAGCATTGACTGCTGATATTCATTGAGCTGCTCCAAACTATCAAAGGCAGTCCTGCCTTATAAGAACATAAATGAAAGACATCACTAAGCTCTAGCAAAGTTCAATATTTAGGATTGCAAATGATTTTTGCAAATCAAAGAAGGTGGGTAACAAAGTCAGAATTATTTCTGTACTTGTAAAGGGCATGAAGTTTCTGTATGTTTTTTTCTTTTTTTCTTTTTGCTTAATACTTCAAATTCTGGTTAAATTTTCCAAATGTGTTCAATAATTTTTTATCTTTGCAAATAGAAATTTTAAATGATCGGTATAAACAGGGAGCTCATAACACTTTTTAAATCCTTACAAGTCACTGGAGAACCAGCATAGTAATTAAGAATTACCTTATAACTCTTAAACAAAAGTAAAGTGTCTTTTTTAGATTCCCTCTTATATAGCCTGTCTAGGATTCTTATGCTTTTGAATCTTACATTTAATTTTTAATCCATTTTGAGTTTATTCCTGTGTTTGGTGTAAGGTGGTTCAGTTTCATTTGTTGCACATATCTGTCCAGTTTTTTTCAACACCATTTATTGAATAGACTATCTTCCCTCCATTGTATGTCCTTGACTCCTTTGTCCAATATTAACTGATGATAAAGGTATGAGTTTATTTCTGGGCTCTCTATCCTGTTCCATTGATTTATATGTCTGTTTTTATGCCAGTACCATGCTGTTTGGATTACTATAGCCTTGTAGTATATTTTGAAGTCAGATAGCATGATTTCTCCAACTTTGTTCTTCTTTCTCAAGATTGCTGTGGCTATTCAGGGTCCTTTGTGGCTCCATATAAATTTTTGGAATATTTATTCTAGTTCTGTAAAATATGTTATTGATATCTTGATAGGAATTGCATTGAAACTATAGATTGCTTTGGGAAGTATGGACATTTTAATGATGTTGATTCTTCCTACACATAAACACAATAAATGCTTCTATTTATTTGTATCTTCTTCAATTTCTTTCATCAGTGTCACATAATTTTCCACATAAAGGTCATTTACATTCTTTGTTAAATTTATTCCAAAGTATTCTATTTTTTCAGTGCAATTGTAAATAGGATTATATTCTTAGTTTCACTTTCTGATGATTTGTTATTGGTGTATGAAAATGAAACTGACTTCTGGATATTTATTATGTATTCTACTATATTACTAAATAAATTTAGCAATTCAAGTAGTTTTTGGTGGCATCTTTAGGGTTCTCTACATGCAGTATCATGATGAAGTGCCCATCAGTAGAGAAGTGGATAAAAAAGCTGCGATACATTTACACCATGGAATACTATGCAGTTATAAAAAAGAAGGATCTCTTACCCTTTGAGACAGCATGGAGGGAAGTGGAGAGTATTATGCTAAGCGAAATAAACCAGGCAGAGAAAGACAAGTACCACATGATCTCATTCATATGTGGAATGTAACAAACAAAAAAAAACCCTGATGAACAAAATAGATCCAGAGACATAGAAGTATGGATCAGAGTGAGGGATCTCAGAGGGAAGGTAGGGGTGGGAGAGTGGGTAGGGAGAGATTAATCAAAGAACTTATGTTTATAAGCATAATCCATGGACACAGACATTGGTATGGGAAAGGCCTGGGGGTGGGGTGGAGGAGATCAATGGGGGGAAAAGGCGACATCTGTAATACTTTCAACAATAAAGATAAATTTTTAAAAATAAAATAAATAAAAACAATTTGGATGCCTTTTACTTCTCCTTCTTGTCTGATTTCCATAGCTAGTAATTTCAGTACTATAGGTGGTGAAAGTAGACAACCCTGTTTTGTTCCCAATTTTAAGAGAAATGCATTTAGATTTTGCCCATTGAGTATGATGTTGGCTGTGGGTTTGTGCTATATGGCCTTAACTACATGAGCTATGTTCCCTCTGTTCCCACTTTGCTGAGAGTTTTATCATAAATGGGTGCTGAATTTTATCAGATACTTTTCCTGTGTCCATTGATCTGCACTTGTGGTTTTGATCCTTCATTTGTTTATATGGTATATCATGTTTATCGATTTGCAAATATTTTACCAAACTTACATATCAGGAATAAATCCCACTTGGTCATGGTGAACAATCTTTTTAATGTGTTGCTGGATATGGTATGCTAATATTTTGATGAGGATTTTTGCATCTATGGTCATCAAGGATATTGGTCTATGATTTTCATTCTTTGTAGTGTCCTTATCTGGTTCTGGAATTAGGATGAAGTGGACCTCATAACATGAGCCTGGAAGTCTTCCTTCCTCTTGAACTTTTTGGAATAGTTTGAAAAGGATAGGTGTTAATTCTTCTTTGAACGTTTGGTAAAATTCACCTGTGAAGCTGTGTGGTCCAGAATTTTGTTTGTTGGCAGTTTTTTTATAACTGCTTTAATCTCATTAGTTTTAGTTGGTCTGTTCACATTTTCTGATTCTTTCTGACTCAGTTGTGGAATATTTTTTGTTTCTAGGAATTTATCCATTTCATCAAGTTTGTCCAGTTTGTTGCCATATAGTTTTTCATAATATTTTCTTACAATCTTTTGTGTCTGTGTTTTCATTTCTGATTTTATTTATTTGGATCCTCTCTCTCTTTTTCTTGATGAGCCTGGTCAAACATTTGTCAATCTTGTTTATCTTTTCAAAACACTGGTTCTTGGTTTCATTGATCTCTTGTATTTTTTTTTTTTTTTTTGACCCTATTATGTTTATTTCTTTTCTGGTTTTTATTATTTCCTTCCTTCTACTCATTCTGGGATTTGTTTCTTGTTCTCTCTCTAGTTCCTTTAACTTAAAGTTAGATTTGTTTATTTTAGATTTTTCTTATTTCTTGAAGTAGGCCTGTAATGCTATGAATTTCCTTCTTAGGACTGCTTCGCTGTGTCCCATAGCTTTCAGATTTTTGTGTTCTTTCATTTGTCTCAAAGTATCTTCTGATTTCTTCCTTGATCTCATTGCTAACCCACTCATTGTTTAGCAACATGTTATTTAGCCTCCATGTCTTTGTGTGTTTTTCAGTTTTTTTCTTGTGATTGAGTTCTAGTTTTATACCATTATGGTCAGAGAAGATGCTTGATATGATTTCAATCTTCTTAAATTTATTGAGACTTGTTTTGTGTCCTAACATGTGGTCTGTCCTAGAAAATGTACCATGTGCACATGCAAAGAATGTATATTCTGCTGCTTTGGGGTAAAATGCTCTGAATATGTCAATTAAATCCACCAACCTAATGTGTCATTTCAGGCTGCTATTTCCTTGTTGATTTTCTGCTTGGGAGTTCTATCCATCTATGTCAATGGGGTGTTAAAATTTCCTACTATGACTATATCACTGTTAATCTCTTTCTTTATGCTCATCAAGATTTGCTTTATATATTTAAGTGTTCCTATGTTGGGTGCATAAATATTTACAAAAGTTATATCTTCTTGTTGGATCTACTCCTTTATCATTATGTAGTGTCCTTCTTTATCTCTTACTATGGTCTTTGTTTTAAAGTCTATTTTGTCTGATATAAGTATTGCTACCCCAGCTTTTAAAAATTCACATTTGCATAAAATATTTTTTTCCACATCTTCATTTTTAGTCTGTGAATAAGCTTTTGTGTACAACCATTTAAGAGGGTCCTGTGTCTCTAGTAGACTCCTGTCTCTCCCTGGTGAACAGAATCTCAGTTGATTTTTACAGCCAAAAGTTATGTGGGCACCTCTTCCTGGCTCTTGTGCTCTGGGCTGGGGAGCTCAGCTTGGGGTTCGTGTCTCTGCCCTTCCTAGCAGTGTTGATGTGGCTTCTTTTGTAAATCTTTGGTAGGTTGATTGCTCTATATTTTAGTTGTAATTCCAGTTTGGTCCTGGGACTAAGCGGATGTAGTTTCCACCTATTCTGCCACCATATTGGATTTCTGAAGACTACAATTATTTTAAGAAAGATACTGACATCATTCTTTGTGAAGTAAGAATAAAACCATGCCCTTTATTCATTGTCAATGGGCCTGCCCTTCCAGAATACATTACTATCTCCTATCTAACAGCCTATTACAGACTGCAGAGCATGTAAAAGCAGCGATATTGCTCAGGGTCTACAGATTTCATTTTTTATTTCAATGCCATTATTAAATAACCCCTCAGATGGAAATTCAATACTAGCATGCTACATGATAAGCTATGTTAATAGCCTGTGTTATGCAAGAATTGAGCAATTACTTGAAATTTAATAGTAGTCCTGTGAAAATGTGTAATTGGCCAGATTCTCATCCACATTAACATTATGTTGTTACCTAAGTGGTAGCAGATTAGAATGTGGTCCTTTGAAAAGAGCTCAGGAATCATGACCAGATTACTAAAGAGGGGATTTCTTTTTTACAGCTTTTTTGAAATGAGAGAGATAAAAACACTTGAAGGTGTCGTTGGTTTAAACAGAAGTTGAAGTGTGAGAATGAGGTTTGAGTAGTGGATGTTATTTAGTCTTATACATATATATGTCCTCTTGAAGCAGGGCTTTTATAAGAAGACTATTTTAAGTTTTAAACATACCAAGGATGGGGAGGTCAATTAAAACAAAAAAAATAGCCTTGGTCGTTGTGACTCAGGTGGTTGGGTGTCATCCTGTGCACTGAAAGGTTGCCTGTTTGATTCCTAGTCAGGGCACATGCCCAGGTTGTGGGCTTGATCCTTGGTAGGGGGTGTGTGCAGGAGGCAGCCGATCAATATTTCACTTTCACATCAATGTTTCTTTCTCTCTCTCTCTCTCCCTGACTCTAAAAATCAATACAAAATCTTTTTTCTTTAACCTCACCTGAGGATATTTTTTCCATTGCTTTTCAGAGAGAGTGAAAGGGAGAGAGAAAGAGAGAGAGACAGAAAGAGAAAGATCCATGTGAGATAGACACATCAATTGGTTGCCTCCTGCATGCGCACCAACTGGGGCCAGGGATTGAGCCTGCAACTGAGGTAAGTGCCCTTGACCAGAATTGAACCCAAGACCCTTCAGTCCATGGGTTGATGCTCTAACCACTGGGCCAAACCAGCTAGGGCTAATAAAAAATCTTTAAAAAAAAAACAAACAGAAAAATATATAAAATATAAAGTCAAGAATAAAAAAGGAAAAATAATCACTAGCTGGCAGATTAGGTGTAATTATAATTAATGATGATTATGTTATTATGTTCAGAAAGCCGTAATACAAGGAAACTACACTGGAAAATAGAACAATCATGACAAGTTTGAAATGTTGGCTCATCAGTGGGAGACATAGAGCTGTGCACTCACTGAGTTGATATAGATAATTCTCATGGCATTTCATAATTCAGAAATAATATCTTTTCTGCTATATCTGAAAACAGTTGTATCCTTAGAAAATCACTGAGCTAACAATAAAATCAGATATAGTATTTAAAAAGGTGTGTTAATTAGAAATTCTCTTCAAAACTTTATATATCCAGGTGCAAGAAATAAGCTATGGCTGACTTAGAGCTGGAGGAGACCACTTTGTACAACCACTGATATTTCCAATGAAGACAGTCATCACCAGAGAGGTTATACATCCAAAATCACAACAGCTGTTAGTGAAAGAGTTAGGGCCAAATCCTAAGATCCTCGTTGCACAGATCAGAGATAATTAAAAATGACTTTTAAAATGGAGATTTTAAGAAATTTTAGGTGAAATAAAGGGAACACCTTTTTTTTAGACCTCCCATTGGGGGAAAAATAATTACTTTCCTTTGAAAATAATTTGTTCTCTAATTCGTTATCTAAGGATTATTCTTTCCTTGAACTGGCTAGAACTGCTTGTACTTAGAGAGGGCAATGAGATGTTTTGAAATCATGTCTATTATTAAAAATTTACAACTTTCAAAGATCTAGAAAATTCCAGGATATCAAGTCATATGGTAGAAATCTAAGGTATAAGACAGCCTGTGTGATAAAATCTGCAAGATGTCCCGACAGGTAGCTTCAAAAAGTTAAACTCATAACTAATCTCAGTATTATTGTCTTTTCTATTAAATAAACTAACACACGTAATGCTCTTAGAATAGCACCTGGCACATAGAAGATGCCATATAAATGTATAATATTGTTATTCCATTTATGATCGTCGCCTTCACTCTGCTCTCATGTTCTCCTTGGCCTTATGAGCCTGACACAACTTCAGCAGGTGGAGAACTCCTAGTATTTATATTGTGTATCTCTAACCCTGAGCACTTTGTCTGCCATACAAAGGTGATCAAAAGTGTTTATTATGCAATAAAGTTAAATAACACTGTATAGACCAAGTTCTTCATGATGGTTCTGTATTATACTGGCCTTAAAATACTTTATTTTTCTTCTTAACTGATGACTTCAAAGTTATTAAAACTTTATCTATCCTAATGGCAGTCAGTATTTGCCTTTTTTCCAATTGTGTTTTTTGCTTTGTATAGCACAATTTATATTTATACTATTTATTTATATTTATATTTTATTTATCCTTATAAATAAGAAACAAAATAGATTTCTAAAAAGTTGCTTATTAAATGAATTCTGTTGAATACTCTCACAAAGGGCTAGTTTGACATTTATCTTTCTCTGTAGGATAAATCCAAATATGACAACTTTGAACTTAGTCAAATTGCTATAAAGAGTCCGCGTATTCAAAGCAAAGTAAGTAGGATAAATGAACAAGAAAAATTTTACCATGGTAAAGAGAAAAGAATGGAAGGAGATGGAGTTTGTTATGAGGTATAAATTCATGGCTCTTACACATGCATGTGGTAGGCTGAATAATGGACCCCCAGAGATGCTCTTGCCCGAATCCCCAGGAGCTGTGAATAGGTTCATTTACATAGTTAAAGGAACTTTACAGATGTCACTAAGTGAAGCACCTGGAGATGAAAAGGTTATCCTAGGTGGTCCGGATTGGCCAGTGTAATCACAAAGGTCTTCATAAGAAAAGAGGGAAGGGGACCCAAATTACAGAGGGAAAACATAAATCTGAAGCAGAGGCCACAGAGGAGAGAGGATGCTGCTCTGTTGTCTTTGAAGACGGGGAAAGGGACCGCAAGCCAAGAAATGTAGGCAAGCTCTAAAAGCCAAAAATGGCAAAGGAATGGATTCTGCTCTAGGGCTTTAACAAGGATCCAGACCTTCCAACACCTCAATTTTTATCCCAAAGAAACTGACTTTGGACATCTTACTTCCAGAACTATAATAGAATTCATTTATGTTGTTTTAAACTATTTAAGTTTATGGTGATTTTTTAAAAATGCATTTTTATTGATTTGAAAGGGAGAGGGAGGGGGGGAGAGAGAGGGAGAGAGACTGATATGAGAGAGATAGATCAGCTAGCTGCCTCCCACATGCGCTGGGAATTGAACTGGCAACCTTTTGGTGCAATGGATGATACTCCAACCAACTGAGCTACACCTGCCAGGACTGTGGTGGTTTTTTTACAGCAGCAATAGAAAACTGAAACAATACAGCATCTCCGTATACTAAGGCATATTAGATTGTAATATGAAGTTACTAAGCTTTGTGTCTTCGTAGTTGCAAGGCTTGCACCTGTTCAGTGTCTGTTCACCCTATTCCGAGAAAGCGCCTTTCTTCTTCCTCCCTCAGCTTTGTTTTAAATGTACATTTGCCCGTGAAACCTGATTCTTCGCAGGCCTTATCATCCTGGGAATACTTCTGCAGTTGTGGCAACTGTATTTCAGAATTCACTAGCCCTTGTCTCCCCTTTGCAAAGGCTTCACTTCCAAACTGTGCTTGGGTATCTCCAGAGGTTTCTTTACATTTGTTCACAAAAGACTCCCCTTCGGCTGGGGGTCACAGTGTGCTCTGGGCACCACAGTGCTGCAAAGGGCATCCCCGCAGGCACATTGATAGTGTCAGTAGGCATACACTGCGCTCTGCACTGGGTGCCCCTCGACCCTGGCTGGATGCACCTGCAAAACACTGAATCTCTACAGTGCTAAATGAGTCCCAAGTCAGTGCTCCCAATATCAGAGAGTTTTTAGTGAGACAGTGGTCATATGTTGTACTTAAGTCCCCTCAGTTATCCATGGGGTCCAAAAGTGAATCCAAGCTGGGGTGCCAGGAAGACACTGCAAGTGACAACTCTGTGTTGTAATCACAATGCCGCTTCCCCGGAGAACCACGGCACTTGCACTGCATCTAATTCCTTTGACTTTGAGTCTTCTTCCTCCAGGAAGCTTCCCCTACAAGAAGTCAGCTCACTCCTTTTCCAGATGCATTTGTATTCGGTCCCTTTGCTCCACTGAGGAAGTCGTGGCAAGCCTTCACTATGGCTTGAAGCCTCTCAGACCTCATAAAAATCTACCTTTGTGAGGCTTTCTTCACCTGTTCACCAATTTAACTTAATGCCACTTGGAATCAGCATAAATGTATCTTTACTTTATGCCTGTCATTATATATTTTAATGACCCAGCTGGGAGTGAGGGGAGACCATTTAGTGTATTACCTCACCATGCAAAGCCAGAATTAAAATACTGAAAAGATTGCTATGTAAATAGTTCTGTGTCTGTAAAACATAACCTACTTTAAGTCCTTAGATCTGGGTTTTATTGTCACGATACAAAGAATCCAATCCGCCTGTGTATACTGTGTTTGCAAGACTTGTCATCACCTCCTGCGCTCCTAAGAAACCCTGAGAGGAGAGGCGTGTTGGAGGTCCGCGCTGATCAGGCTGAGCCTGGGGAGATGGCCAGAAATGCTGACTGTGGCCGAGGGCTGTTGGTAAAGAAGTGTTATCGGTGCTTTCTAATCCTTAGGGCTGAATAATGAGCCCATTTCAAATAACAATTTCAACTGCGAACTGATTTGAACTAGTAATTGAATTGTTTAAACTAGTAATTTCAACATGATAGTATTGCTCAGATCTGTTATGAAAACTTAGGGACGAGCAAGTGTACGTCCGCTCTTAGAGAAACTGCTATCTGTTCAGTGAAAACATTCTCTGGTAACGGCTCTGTCTCTGTGTTATTCATGTAACTTAATGCATAACAAATTTATCCAAATATTAGCCGCTTAAAAGAGCAAAAAGAAAAGTGTTATTTCACGGTTTCTGAGGCCAGGAATCTAGAAGCAGATTAGTTGGATGGTTCTGACACAGAGTCTCTCATGAGGCTGTCTGTGGTCAAGGTGACTCTCGGGACACCATTCATCCCGAAGACTTGACGAGGTTGGAAGATCTACCTTCAGACTCACTCACACAGCCGTTGGCAGAAGGTTTCACGTTTTGGTTGCTCGTGACCTGGAAGCTGGAGCCGGCTCCCAATGGAGTGAATGAGGAAGCGGGTAGTGAGAGGAAGGACCGGAGGGAGGGAGAGAGATTCATTAGAAGCAAGTCACCAAGTCAAGGCCACACAACGAGAAGGTCTTACGTAAAGGCGTGGATAGCAGGAGGTGGGGATCTTTGGGGGCCATATAGGTGGTGATGGCCACAGCCAACTTGCTGACTGGATGTGAATCAGCCACTATACCTCTTGGAGCCTTTGTTTTCTCTTCTTACAAGTTCAGGGATTTTACTAGATAATCTCTTCTACATCTGTCTGGGCTCTCACAGATGATAATATACTGGAAAATAATTACATAGTGGGGGACCTGGACAAAAATATACTCAGTGAATGGGAGAGTTTAACTTTAGTGCCTTTTTCCAGTTTCCTAAAGTGACTGCTGATTGTTTTGTTTTGTTTTGTTTTGTTTTTACCATCTAAAACATCTTCCAATGATTAATAACAATTTTAATTAAGGATCATAGAGAACGTTACATATCACTGTTTAAGGATTGATTCTCAAATTCCCTCATCTTACCATTGAGGAAACAAGGTCCAGAAATGTTTCATTTGCTGCTACCAGTCACCAGACCGATAATTGGCACTTATTTTTGTTTAATATTATATGCAATAGGACTATTTTTGCTGAGGAAATAAAATAAATAACATATAGTGAGAGTTATTATGTGCCTAGCACTCTTCTAAGTGTTCTTTTAATGCTCCCAATAATTCTAGCAAGCTAGGGCCAAAACAATTTGCATTGGTCACATATACATGTTGTGATCCTGACAATGGCCCCAAACCCACGCTCTTAACACCTAGTGCTCCTGTTTATAGAGAGGGAGCAGAACTTGTGCATGATCGTAACGTGAAGTGAAGGGGAGAAACAAGTCGGGACTGTAACGGACTTACGCAGTCACCCACCCACCCAGCCAAGGGATTCGCGTTCGTGACAAATGTTATGGTGATTCTGGAATGATTCAACTCTTTTCTCAATGTTTCAGACCCTAACACTACAGGGAAATAAAAATAAAGAGGCTGACTGCATCAGATACAAATTAGGATTTCGAATACATCAGACATTCTTACATTCTAGAAAATCAGTGTGAACCCCAGTCTCTTAATTACATGTCAGACTTAGTAATTTTAGATTCCAAAAGTATCAAGTTTCCCTGTTGCTCCAGTGTCTGTTAGGTGTGTGACTTCATCTTTTGTTGAGAAGGAGCTGGGTTCAGTGTGGGATAAAAGGAGGACGGTTGCTAGGTATGAGTTGACAAACACTGGTCTCAGTAAACAGCAATTATTTCTCTTGTTTCTGTTTTCAGAGTGAATCACATGCTAGAGAACCCTCAGAATAGCTCAGAATGAGTACACAGGACAACTAAAGCTTCTCTGAAGGCTTTTTTCGGTATGTGTTCTGTTTTGTAGGTCTACTCAACAATTCAGGGA
The DNA here is from genome assembly GCF_054644295.1 of Miniopterus natalensis. NCBI lineage: Eukaryota > Metazoa > Chordata > Mammalia > Chiroptera > Miniopteridae > Miniopterus > Miniopterus natalensis. The sequence continues at coordinate 35,316,495 of NC_142086.1, read as the reverse complement.
AAATTCTGAACCTGTTTGGAGGCTGCCTCAGTGAAAGCAGCTTAGAGCACGTAGCTATTAGCTAATGCTTTGGGGAAATAGTCATATGCACTAGAATATTGATCTGACTTATCCTCATTTATAATATGTTTAATATAAATTAATCCTGGGAACACCATGAGTTACTGTATTGAGTATAGTTGGCCAGATAAAATAAAGGACACCCAATTAAATTTGCATTTCAGGTAAACAACAAATAGTATAAAATATTTGGTACGTACTTATACTAAAAATATTCACTTCTATCTGAAATTCCAATTTAACTGGGCATTTGTTAAATTCAGGGGCCTTGTAAAGAATTGAGAGCGTTCTCTTTGCTACTGTTTTGGGGACTGATGGTCTCATTTCTTTGGACTCCACTTTAAAGTGTAAACTAAGTAACAGCTGAGTCTCCATCTCTTATTTTAAAAAAGCAGAGGCTTTGAGGTAAGATAAACTAGGCTCAAATTTAGTTCTGCTATTTCCTGTCTGCATGATCAGGAGTAGTCTTGAATGTGCCTGTGCCTTTCTTCTCGCTGGAATCACAGGCAGGATGATACCCACTTCAAGTGTTCTCAGGGTCAAATGTAACTAAAATCCTTGTGGTTCTTCCATATAATAGCCATGAATATATTTTAATTATTATTTCCATCTTTCTTGTTGCTATAAAAATATGTGGCCTGAATTTCCCAAAGTTTTGCCTGCTTAGGAGGTATAAATGATATTATATTCATAATTTGAATTTTATCATTTTTTTTCTCTACATGTGTAATACAGCCAACCCACTCTCTGGAGTTTTTCCCACTTACTTTTAAAAATCTCAGGGGGAATCTCACATGTTCTTATAAACTGTTCTCCTATTTTTTTTGATCTCCAACTTATTTTTTTGATTTTATATTTTTAGAGCAGTTTTAAGTTTACCACAAAATTGAGAGGGAGGTAGAGAGATTTCCCAAATGCCCCCTGCCCCCACACATGTACAACCTCCCCCATTGCCAACATCACTCACCAGAGGGGCACATTTCTTTACCAAGGATGAACCTACAGTGAAGCATTATAACCACCCAAAGTTCATAGTTCACCTTAGCATTCACGCTTGATGTTGTATGTTCTATGGGTTTGGAAGAATGTACATGACATACACACATCATTATAACATTACACAGAATATTTTTACTGTCCTATAGTCCCTGTGCTCTGCCCATTCATCTCTTCCCCACTCCCCAAAACCAGTGATCTTTTTACTATCTCTATAGTTTTGCCTTTTCCAGAATGCCATATAGTTGGAATCATAGAGTTTGTAGCCTTTTTAGATTGTTTCCTTTCCCTTAATAATATGCACTTAAGGTTCCCCCATGTCCTTCCATGGCTTGATGGCTCATTTCTTTTTAGCACCAAATACTACGCCATTGTCTGGATGCACCACAGTTTATTTAGCTATTCACCTGCTGAAGGATGGCTTGGTTGCTTCCAACCGATTTTTTAATCTGTTCCCCATGGCTCATTTTAACAATGTTCATCATTCCTGTCACCACAGCTTCTGACATCTTGGAGGCTGTGATCTCTATTCGTAGGATATTAACTCCTTGGGCTTCCAAAGTTGGGAAACTTGGGAGTTACAAAAATATATGAATTTACTCTAGTGCTCAGGACTACCAGGGCCAACCCATGTTCTGAGGACTAGTGGGGACAATTCTCCTTTCCCACTTACATTTAGGGCATCTGAAGTGCTAAAGCTTTGGTCCCCACATTTCAGGTTTCTCTCTGTGGGGCCCAAACTTCGTCATCTAAGCCTACCCTACTCACCTTCCTCCCTCCATCGCCGCCATCCTTCCTTCCTTCTTTCTGCTTTCTTCTCTTTCTGTAAAAGTGGAGCTCAGGCTCCACTGAAGTTGCCCAGAAGATAAAGAAGACAAACATACAGAGACAAAAACCTCTTGTAAACTGCTTTCCCCACACGGAACCCCCTGCCCCCTGGCCCACAACCACCCCACTCACTCAGTACCCAGTGGGGAGAATTCAGTGTAGGATTCAGTGTAGATATAGGCTGGGAGAAAGGGAAAAGAAGCTTATTTTAAAATCTCACAGTGCCTCTCAGAGAGAAACAGAACAAATGTCTGTTCCCATTTAAAGCTTCAGAAAATGACTTGGGGGGAACGTTGTGCAGTTGTGATGTTTGTTTTGGGATGAACATTAGAATTGTTTGTACTTTGTTTTAGGTAGGCCCTTTGGGTGCAAAGTAATAGGACTTAACAAAGTGATATTCTGGGAAAATGCCAGAACCTGGAATCAAAAGAATTACTTCAGTTAGGCCCAAATCCAAAAGTGTGGTGATGGCAAGAACACCAAGCTACGTCCCGGCCGAACAGAACATTCAAGACCCGAGTGTGCCTGTTTCCTGTCGCTGTGATTGGCACACGCTACTCTCATTTCTTAGGAAGCCCTTTCTCCCTTATCTTTTGAAAATTGTCTTCTTCTTCCCATGAACCATCCCCCTTCTGCCCAGTTGCCCCTTGTTCTTCTACACAGAGACAACCACTGTACAGCCCGCGCACCCTGTAAATATTTCTTTGAATGCAGATGCCACTGGCAATTTGAATGATTTCTTTGTAGGTTTATCTCATTTCCTTCAGGGCGGAGACCGCCTGTCACTCATCTCTGTTTCCCTTTAGCACCGAGCGTAGTGCATGGTATTCCTCTGTAAAGGTCTGGTGAATTGAAACTAGCAAAACCCTGCACATGCGGATTATTTCATCCTATCACGTATATTATTCTCAGTTATCGAGAATGCCTTAAGCTTTAAGGGATTATTTAAAAAGCAATAGAGATTTGAATAATTTGATATGTCAGGAGCTGAAAGATATTAATCTTCTGGTACCCAGGTGCTCATTCCAACATTAATAAGTATATTTTATTTTATCATGCCTAGAGTTTAGATTGATTTTTATTACTTCATCAAACAATGCAGCAGACTTGACTTGTATTGAAATCAATATAATTAGTATAATCTTAAAGTAAAGCAAACAAAATTATTAAATGGGCCTGGATATTTAGTTATGGCTTTTTTAGTGCCTAATCAATGTATCTGCGATAAAAGAGCAGTTCACCCTCCTACGACAGGATGCATAACTTTTTGATAGTACCAGCGAGTCTTAATTATTACAGACACTGCTTAAACTTTTGGGTTCTCGCACCTTTACTTGATCCAGATGAGGTTTCACTTAGAGAAAAAAAATCATGGATTTCATCCCAAAAGCAAACATATTTCTTTTTTTCTAGATCTTAAACCAGTTTGTCATGCATTTCAGTCGATCTGAAATTTTCTGTTCTTTTGATGCAGAGGCTCCAGTCCAGAGGCTCTTCTGAGAAAGCACTTTTTTCCAGACTGGAAGTGAGAGTGAGATAATATCAATAGCGAACATTTGTTAAGCATTTGCACACCCAACACTGCACTAGGGGCATCACATTTAACCCTCACAGCGTTCTGTGAATAGTATGATTTCTGTCCTCACTTGACGTGGCTCTGGGCGGAGTTCTCATCTTCACCCTGTTCTTATAAAAGCTGTTCTAATTAGCTGTGGGATGGGCACACGTTATTGCTAAAAGTTGTGATTAAAATTTGCTGGCTGAATGAATTAAGTTTTCCCTTCACTAAGGTTACCTTGCAGGAGAAACCCATGGTTAATTAGGTGCAAGTGCTGCTGCTGAACCCTGAGCAAGCTCTTACCTACCAGGCCTCGAGGCCCATGTGGTAATTCATGCTATGGCCACAAGGGGGCGCTTGCTAAAGGCCAAGGAGCCTGCCCCTGACTTTTTCCCCTGGGCAAAGTAAAGTGTCTTGCCTTTGAAATGTGTTCCTTAATTTAGAGTGATCCTGGGCCTGGAGTTTAACCTTGCCACAATTTTTGTAGTGTGCTACAAAGGCCTTCTGACAGTCTTCTGCTCGTTATGCCTAATTGCATCACTGTTTGGCACATTCCACTAAAATCATATGGTTTTAGAAAGGCCAGATGCCAGGGTGGGTACTAAAGAAAACACCGTCATCATCTAACACGGCACAGTTCAGCTACTTTTAAGGAGCTTCTTTCTTTTTCAGTAGCTCTTTCCTAGAGTCTATTGGAAAGTTCTGTAGAGCTAGAAGATGGGTAGATCACAGCAAAGGAGAATTTGAGCATCAGCATAAAATTGAATAAAGAATGTGGTCTGGAACCAAGTGGCTGAAAACAGTTTTCACATACTTCAAATAATTATGTTAAATGCACTCACTTAACTTAGTAGCTTTGTTATTATAACTATGGGTTAAAAACATATGCCACAATAAAGCATTATAGAAAAATAGGAAATTCACTCATCATTTAATAAACTTCTTAGAGGAAAACAATTTATTTTAAGTAGCAGTAAAAGTTCAAAGATTTGATGAAATCTCTTTTTTCAATTTTTTTTAATTTTTATTTGAAGTACTTATGTAGATCATTCTATATGAGTCTATGGAGGATGTATCTCAAGCCCTAGCTGGTTTGGCTCAGTGGTTAGAGCGTCAGCCTGAGAACTGAATGAAGGGTGCCAAGTTCGATCTAGCCAAGGGCACGTGCCTTGGTTGCAGGCTCAATGGGGGAGCATGTGGGAGGCAACCAATCGATATGTCTCTCTCACATCAATGTTTCTCTCTCTCTCTCTCTCTCTCCTCCTTCCGCTATCTCTGAAAAACAATGGAAAAAATATCCTCAGGTGAGAATTTAAAAAAATTGGATCAAGTTAAAGAGAATTAGGGTGCTGAAGAGGATTGCAGTGGGGTCAGAGTGGACCTCACTGAGAAGGAGGAATTTGAAAAAGGACTTGAAGGAGCAGAGCATGTTCACCTTGCAGATCCATGAAATGGAAAAACGGCCCCTCCAGATGACAGAACAGCCAGTGCAAAGGCTACCATAGGCAAAAGGGCAAGAAATATGAGATAATCAGGCTTAAATTTTTAAAAGATTCACAGTGATTTTTATGTTGCAAATAGACTGTCTGTGTATGTTGGAATGGGCAGAGTTTCTAGGTTTCCTAGAAGAGATGACAGTAGCCACAATCAGAGTGGTAACAGTGGATTCTGGATTTATTCTGAAAGTTGAGTCAACTGAATGTCCTGAGAGATTTGATGCAAGAGGTGGAAGGAAGAAATGCCTCCAAGGGCTTTGGTCTGAGCAGCTGGAAGGATGATGCCATCTCCAACTGGCATAGGGGAGACCGCAAGAGTCAGAGTGAGGTTGGTGAGACTATGAGGAGTCCAGTGATGACAGGGTGAGTGTGAGATATTCATTTGACATCTGAACGCCAGTTGGACATAATCTTCTCTCCCCAGTAAGAATACTAGTCCCTGGTATAAGACCACTCTCCCCCTCTCTCACCCGTGTCAGATATCCCTGATTTAAAAGCCCTTTATTCATGCCAGCTTGATGGAGCTCAGACTCTCTTCACACATGGACCTAGATAATCAATACTTCTTGACTCAAGTTTAAGAGTAAGATTAAGCCTATTGGTTTTCTTGCTAGACTACATCTAAAGACAACCAGGTTCTCAAGGTCATCTCATTATTGTAGCCAACGATTTCTTTCAAATACAGCCATGTGCTGCACAATAACATGGGCGGCCTATGTGACTATGGTCCCAAAAGATTAAATGGAGCTGACAAATTCTTTGACCTAATGACATCATAGCCATCGGGATAGTCTAAATGCATCACTCACATGTTTGTGGTGACCCTGGTGTAAACAAACCTACTTTGCTGCCAGTAGTATAAAACTACAGCACATACAATTACGTATAGCACATAATACTGATAATAATACTGTACATGACTATGTTACTGGCTAATGTATTTACTACACTATACTTTTTATCGTTATTTTAGAGTGCACTCTTCCTAATTACCAAAACAAAATTTGCTGTAAACTGCATGCCGTGTTATGCTGGCAGCTGCCTCATATATTTTGTGTTTACTGTGTCTCTTAATTGCATTATTTTCTCTTTTGCTTGATTTAATCTCACATTGTTTAGCACAATAACATGCTATACAGGTTTGCAACCTAGGAGTAACAGGCTATACCATGTAGCCTAGGTGTGTAGTGGGCTATACCATCTAGATTTGCGTACGTGCACTCCGTGATGTTCGCACAATGACAAAATCACTTAATGACACATTTCTCAGCACCTATTCCCATCATTAAATGGTGCACAACTGTATATATTTTACCAATACCTAAATGGGGACAGCCTTGACACAAAACCCAGGTTATTCCAGTGGATAACTTAGCATTTCCCTGTGGAGGAGCTGTGGCTTTCCGCAGTTCCCTGGGATGGGACGGAGCAATGTAGGTCCTAGAAATCTGTCTCAGGCTTGCCTGACAGCAGATGTTTCCTGAACTGCTTTGTAGCTGTCATCTTACTCTCTTCAGCAACTTATTTTTTATTTTTTATTTTTGGTAAAGTAGAAGTGGAACAGGTATCCTGGATTTTGTCAATGATGAAGACATGGTGATGGGAGAGAAGGCCCTTCTGATTTCCTAAGGAGATAACACTTGGTTGAATGAGGAAGACAAAGGCCTGATTCTTTTACCAGTCAAATCTCTGCATCTCCCATGTTCTTCCTGCTGCTCCCACAGAGCAAACGCACCCCCTCTGCCATCTACCAAAATTTAACAAAGGGGAAGTGAGAGTTCACAGTGAATTTCTTCCCCAGCACCTAGACACCAGCGACCCAGGTATTTTAAAAAGGCCACCGAAATAAAGTTTAAAGACATGTCATGAAAATATATCACTTCATTTCAAAGGCAGTTTATTCAGCGTGTCCAGATTTTGTTCGGTTAAAGGAAAATGCTTTACTTTTCTCTGAGGGTGGCAATAATCTATTTGGTAATGACGAGGAATGTCTGTGTGGGTTAGTAGATTGTCTTTGTCTTGCTTGCGGCACATAAACACAGATGTCAGGAGAGAGTCCCTTTGTTCATGAACCTGAGTTTGGAAAACTCCTGACACAGCAGCTAAGAGAGCTGCATCATCAGCTACATGGTCATTCTTTCCCGGTTTATACAGGAGGGTTTTTTTGTCTGAATATAAATCAATAGAAAAAGACATTTAGAGCAATTTAGAATTCCAACCACTTGTGTTAACACAGAAGTCCTTTTGACTATGTAATATTCCTGTGAATTCCCTCATTTACTAAAACCACAACTGTCTTCCTTTCCATTATCCTGAATTTGTGTGTCTGAAAGAATACACCTAAAAATGGATTTCTAAATAAGTCAGTAGTTTCTTTAAAAAATATGTCAGTCATTTTACAATTAAGAAATGCATATGAGACTCTTTAGTAGTAAAATAACTTTTTAATAGAAATGGCCAACCAGGGCCTAAAAAGCCAGCACTGCTCCTCTTCAGGCAACAACCACTTCAACCTTTGGTGCCTCCCACTGGGGTTCCAGGCGCTGGGGAAGGTAAAACGCCACCTGCCTGTTGGGGGCGTTTGTGCCTCGTAGGCTCTGTGGTCAGCAGCATTATTAAGGAGGCAGAATAAGGTAATGGGGATAAAAACTGTTCTCAGGATCAATAATGATGTGTGAAGGGAAACATTTTTGCTACTGAACATGCTTCCAGTTGGATGGCTTCTTTTCTGCACATATTTTGGAGAAAAGGAAGAAAATAATTCAGAAAAAAGAAATATGAATTCACTTCTGTTAAACTGAATTTAACAGATTTCACCATGAACATGCCAGAAGACTGAGCGAGTATATTTATTCAAATAAGTATTATCTCCTTGTAAATTACCTCCTTGTGCTGACCCTGTGTTCCTGCTCTATGTTTTTTTTCAATTACTTTTATTCTGCAGCATATTTTCTTGGATAGCAGCCATGTTAAACTATTTCACCTTCAGGAAACTCATCAGTCCCATGAGCAGCATCAGAATCACCTGGAAGACTTAGGTGAGTCCCACCCTCAAAGGTTCTGATTAAGTAGGTCTCGGGTGAGATGTGAAAGTTGCATTTCTGACAAGTTTCCAGGTGATGCTGATGCTGCTGGTCTAGATATAACCTTCTGAGAACCACTGAAATAATATGTGACCTTGAAATAGTTATCTTGGGATTATTTTGTATTTTTAAACTGGTTTTAAAAGCTGTTCCAAAGAGTTGCCCAAAATTAATATTATTAGAAAGAAAGCCTTTGTTTATAAACTAAGAGCCCCAGAACCCTATGGCTACCCATAGGCTGCTGTCCCAAACTAGCCGGGAAGGAGCCGGGCTACAGTGAGCAAGCACTTCCCACAGAGTCACCGCCACCTTTAGCTCGTGTGTCCCAAGCACAGGGAGAGATGATTTGAGATTCAGCTTTCTAAAAGTCAGGAATTTTGTGAGAAGCTTATCATGTATCTTCACTTCTCCATCTAAGAGAAGTACAAAAACTAAGTTAGACTTGGAGAACTGGTTCTTGGGAAATTAGAGTAACTTACCTACCCAAAACCTTCAAATGCCTTGGGGATCATCTGTGCCTCATGTGAGACACCAAGTTCCATGAGAGCAGGGATCGCTTCTGTTACAGTAACTGTTCTGTATCCCATCCTTCAAGTGCTGCCCAAGACACTCTGTATACTTATTTCAAATAAGAGCCCCAAATCATTAGCACATAAATGCCTTCACGATCTGTACCTTTCTTACCTCTCTCTCAATCTCTCCCCACACATTACTTTGACTCATCTAGCAAAACCGATTTTACGTAGTGACCTAAAAGCACCATGCTCTTTGTCACAGTGTCACTGACCCAATGACAGTCTTAGTTTTACTATTTGTTGACAAATGTTGTGACCTTTGGAAAAATAAATTAGAATTGGTTGGGCTTCATCTAGTAATTTGCTCTTGAGTCCTGAAGACGGTTGTTTAGTATTTTGCTTATGTACTTACAATAAAGTATTGGTTAAGAGAAAGCTGCCTCTGTTTCTATCAAATCAAACTTGGGGGATGAAGGGGAGAGGATAGCACAAGAGCACTGAGTTCCTGGTGACAAACATTGTATAGGCAGATGAAATACTTCAAAAGAGAAGAGCAAAAAGCAGACTCCTGATTCAGCTCTGTGACGCTCGTATCTCACCCAGCTCTGCTCCTACTGCAGACGCCCAGGAAAAGCAGGGCCACCCCTTCCCTTTAGCCCTGTGGCACAAATTCCTGGCCATGATTTTAGTTGCTGAATATTTGGCAACTTAAGGAAAACATGAAACTGGAGGGTTTTCGTGGTTGGTAATGGGAGAAGCATGAGGGCTTCGGATATCTCACTACTCCGCAAGGCCTGAATTCACTCCATTTCTATGCATTCCTAAACCTTTTCTCTTCTTCTAATGTATTTAATTTCTTAAATCTTTTTCCTAACAACTTTTAGATCTCCCTTCTTTGTAGAAAGTGGGAGATTTCCCATTTCTATGTCTCTCCTTCCTCCATTATAGTTATGTTTGTATGTTGCCTGGGAATTCCCGCCTTCTGTGCCCCCCGCTTGACTCAGTTGATCAGGTTCTTTTTGTAGCGCTGTGCTAAAACCACCACAGATCAGAGGGTCAGGGGAAAGTGTTTCTTGTGTTACAGATGTACCTTCTACACACTGAATGTTGTGAACAGATGGACTTGTTAGGCAAGCAGCACAACAGGAAGACAAAACATAGAAGAATGGAATTTTCTACTAAAACACTACAAAACTTGCAGAAAAATTATCAAACTCATACTTCATGACATGCATACATATTGTACTGAGCAATAGTTTGTTATAAGTGGAAGGAGTTTGCACACTTAATTACCAGTGTTTTTGCACAATAAATGCAAATTTTATTTCTCCATTTGTTACTTGATTAATATTTAGTCTGTGCCCACTGACAGTCCTCTTGATGCCATAGGCTATTTAATCATCACTCCTTCAGGAAAAGGTTCTGAATCTAAGTCTATGGTAGTTGGGCACTCTTGCCCATCACTTTATCACATAACTCAATAAAAGTTTCTCTGGGCTCCGCCCATGTTTGCTGTCTCTCAGATTACTCCTATGTAATATCAGGTACCTGAAAGTCCTTTGAGGAAAACATTCTTGGTGATTATGCCTTGAGGGTCCTAGATAAAGAGGTAGAAACTCTAAATCTCTCTTAGAGGAGAAAGGATAGCCAGCTTACGGGTAACAGGTGTGATACACTGAGGATGAACTCTTCTTTGGGATCTTAAAAGAGATGACTATGAGAGGAGAATTTATATATAAAGGATGAAGAAGATGAACTATGGCTCTTAGTTGCTTCCATAAAAGTCATTTTCCCCTCCATGTTTTGACTGAAGAACTCTTTGTTGTTGGTGTTAAACACCAGATGCCCTGCTGAGGAGATGAATCATGGCCCGGCTAAGCCATTCATGATGCTCTCATTCTCCTTTATCCAATGCTGGATGGGCATGAAATTCTTTTTTGTCCAATAACAGGTGAGAAGCCTGTTGGGGTGCATATGGAAAACATTTTCCTCTCTGATTAAAAAAGTGGCTGCTGGGATAAAACAATTCTTCACATGGCTTTAGCTTTGAAGGTATTTGCATATGCTTGAAGCTACCGTTGATTTCTTGTTTGGGAGCTGTCTCAAACACTCTCAGAATGATGGAGGAATATGGAAAGAACCTCAGTCCCTGATGACAACACTGAACTGCTACACCAATTTTGAATCACCTACTAAGTGATATATTAAAACTGATCTCACCAATAAAGAGAGAATATTCACATTAATATTAACCCCTTATTTTAATCTCCACATATACAAAACCTGGTCTTTCTTCAGGACCTACATTAAATTCTGCCTCCTCTGGAATCATTTTTTAACCCCTCCAGATAAATTGTTACTTTTCCTTATATGAATGTATGGAGGTTTATTGTGTGGGCATTTAATCCCATATTTATATGACTTATTGCATCTTCAATGGGATTGTATAATCCTAAAGGGAAAGGGTTTTTCAACCTAATTTACCTTTCTTTTTTATTTATTAGAATTTTCATTCTGTGAAACTATCCATTAGAACCTCAATAAACATAGCATTAATAACAAATAATTACTGAGCTCTTATTTTGTGCCAAGTCATCTTGCTGAACGCTTTGTGACAGCTTATCCTCATTAATCCGCATTGAAAAAGGTAACCTTCATAATATATTGCAGAAAATACTGTTATATTCTTCAGTGCTTTCCTAGGCTAGGCTGGGTGTTTATTAAGTGTTGTCATGGCATTCTGTATTTTCCCATCATAGTTTAAATTATAAAATGAAGGTAAGCGTGCATTTGGTTTCCTATTGTTTTTTTCTCTCCAGGTAAAGTCTATGAGGATAATTTCTACCATATATTTCCAGGTCCTGAAAAAGGCCTTGTGTGTAGTAGTCTCAAATATTTGGTGAATTAATAAGAAAATATTCAGTTTTTTTAAGAATAAAAGACAGGGGCTTTCGAGCATGACACATCTGACTAAAATTCATACCACTAGGGCTAGAGATCACACTGATGCCAGGATGTCTCTCTCTCCAGGGGCTCTGCTCACAATACTTGTACCATGTTTTGTTTTTTATTTTTCCCCCACTGATTTTAGTTGTTTCATACTCCAAGTGAAGCTCTGAGTTTAACATTCAATTTGTTGTGTGGAAAACTAAGAAAATACCATCTTAAAAGCCAGTGCAAAAATTTCAAGCTTCTGATGTGAACAGGTAAAAATGATGATGGAAATGATGATATCACCATGATTTACAGAGCACTCCATTTTTGCTGGGGATATTACCTCCAGTCCTTAAGTTATCATGGCAAGTTAGGTTTTATTTCCTATACAAAGAGGAAATTGATGGTCAAAGAGGCTAGGAAATATAGCTAAGATCACACAGCTAACAAGACATGGAGATATATTATCAACCAGGTTTACTTGAAAGTAAAATTCAGTCTTTCCACTTTGCGATGCTATACCTGTCATTTATCAAACACCTACTATGTGCCAGGAGCTCTTTTAGAGACTTCTTCAATCATCAAAATAATCTAAGGGAATTGTTATCATAGTATAAAAGGTAACAGTGGTAACATGTGAATGAATTGAAAAGCAAAATAGGTCAGAGAGTTGCTTAAGTGTCTGGCAGACTTTTCTAAAGACATGACAAAATTTCAAGGGCATTTTAAACCTATCTATCCCAGAGAAATGTGTAGTTTACATTTAATCCAAACACTGAGGCTAGCAGAAGGGCAATGGACTTAAACATGAAGTAAAATAAAGTAACTGCATGGGCAAATTACATGTTGCAGTCATGGGTAAACTGGTTGCAGGCATCCTCAAAGGGTCAGACAATGACAGGATATATGGAAACTCCAAGTTTGAAGACATTGGACCATTTCTAAGGACAGTTGACCCTTTAAAGAAAAACATAATTCTGTAAGAGCTGATGTGGGAGAAATTGAATCTTCACATCTAATGTCATAGGAACAAAAGGGTTGAAATAGAAACTCAGGTAAAGATTAGCTGTTTTCTTTTAAGCTACAGCATCCAACCCAGCATCATTGGCCACATAACCATGTTATCCCTTCCCAGCCCCTTCCCACCAAACATCTGCTTTTGGAGATTTAATTGTATCTGTCACTCCAGTAATCATGTGCATGTGTATTTTCCAGAAGGATGAGTTGTAGACCTCCAGTTTAGCGTTGGATGGAAGGATGTGCAGCTGTTGTAATGCTAACAGGAACATTTCCTCTCTCATCTCTAACCACTCTGTTAGTGATAGCCTAATGGCCACTGCCAGATATGCTCCTCTCCCTAAATGCTCCATAATGAAACCAAGAAAGGCAACACTCAGAAAATTAGCAGATGCTGAAAGAAGCTGAAAAATGCACTTCTCCAAGAGGAAATCTTGATGGCTGCAGCCCTAGGAAGCAGGAAGGAGAAAAAGAAAAATTTCCAATTGAGTGTTTGCTTTTCTTACTTACTTTCATTTTATACTTTAACATTTTATTCTTGTTAAATAATGTTTTGAATGAGTAATATGATTGAAAAATCTAAAGAAAAATGTTGAAAAGTACTGATCTTATTTAGCCTGAAAAGGAAAACAAAAACAAAATCACTTTGCCCTTATAAAGGATACAATTTTGAGGTAGGCCAGTCCTTTAATCTGTCTAATATTCAGGGTCTTTTTCCCCATAGAATAAAAGGCAGCATCTATTAGATAATCTCTCAAGTCCCTCCTGATAATAACTCCACATCAACTTACAGACATGGATGTATACATCCTAAAATACCATACCCAAGTTATATTTAACATACAAAATTATTTTGCCCATGTCACTCTGTGAGATGATGACCATGGAGGCCATTCTACTTTCAGTCATTCTAAGGAAGAGTAAGTGTTAGCAGAGCTTCAAGGTTACCTTTCAGAAACAGGACACAGATTAGTGGTTTCACTGCTGCTATTTATTTCTAATAATGTCAACCCCAGTTAGATCATTAACGAATTGCCGGGTGACATACAAAATTGGGGAATCTGATAGACATTCCAAACATGAAGATAGTTTTTAATCATTCAGTGGTAAACAGCTCAAGAAATATCACAGAATAATCATAGAAGTGAAGAAAAAGAGACATGCTGATATTTTTTTCTGCCCTTTCTTCCAACATACTCCTGGCATAGTAAACAAGATGCTTGTTATTGATTGGAGCCCAGGATTGCAAGCACACACACACACACACACATACACACTGACAAGAGTTATTAAGAGGAAATAAAAGATGCCTCCTATAACAAATTCCCTTGTTACAGGAATTTATAGCATCCTGTTTTTCTTCTCCATGCCACTATTACAAAATTGCAAATGCATAATTCATTTTGGAGCTATTTGCTTAGTGTCTGACCTCCTGTCATGTTCGCACAGCTATGGACAACACCTACCATCATACTTTGTATTTCAGGGATGTTCAAAATATTGATTTAATAATTAGATAAAGGAGGGAATGAATGAACGAATACCTTTTCTTTATTCATGGACCTCATCGATCCTATGTACATAGTGTCTTTGTGTCAACTATTCTGGAAGCATGATTAAGCACACTGAAGAAAGATATTGTTGTTTGGATAATTTACTAAAATAATCAGTTTCACTCTAGAAGGCAAATATTGACTTTAGGGTGCAAGGGTTGAAATTCTTTTTTTTTTTTTTTTTTAAATCTTAATGTTAGAGTATTAGGGTAGTGAAGGTTATAATTCTTGAGTGTAGTTGCATTGAACCAGATCACTACTATTCTCATTTTCTCTCTCTCTCTCTCTTTCTCCCTCTCTCTCTCATACATACATCTACCCTACACAACTGGGTCTTTGTAGTAGAATCATGTTAAGTATCTCTAGTAGTCCTGTTTAGTCTCCAAACCTCACTTTTGGGGAGAAATAGGAACCCCATTCTGAATGAGCCGTTGGTAGCCTTGTGAAAGTGGTTTAAAGCTGGACATTTTCAAAGTCCGACTGATGCTATCCTAAATAGCACAGTGAGGCCAACTATATCTTTTTTCAAAGAAACCTGTATTTGAATCTGATAAATACAGATTTATCTAGTCAAATCTAGATAAATAGCCATTAAGTAACCTAATTTGGGGTAAAGATCAATGCCCCTGAAAATGACAAAATGTTAAAAGATAGAGAGCAGGGCTTTAAGTATGCCTTTGGAAGAAACAGGGAACTGAATTATTCTTCCCCAGGACTCAGCTTGCTGTGTCTGTGCACTTCATTTTCTCTGTTTTTTAGATGAAAACTTAGAATATTTGAGCCTTTCAAGGGTCACATTTTGTTTGATTGAGCTTTGCTTGCAGTCATAGAAATACTCCCATGGACTGTAGTTTTCCCTCCAGCTGGCTTAATGCTATTGAGAGAAAACTCCACTGCTTTATATAACAGATAATGCAAAGAACATGTTGCTCAGTGTACAAATGTCACACGAAAGTCAGCTGAAGAAATTTGTCTAAAAAAGTCAAAAGCCACGAACTTGGAAATATTTTTAGAAGTTATTTTGTGTATGTTTTTAAGCACTGTGTAAAAAGCGTAGGGAGAGGTTTCTCAGAATTTAAAGCATTATCTTTCTTTAAGCTTTTAAAGTATGTCTCGGTAAGAAAAATGGAGTTAGATGTAATGTGTACCTCATGGTGGTGTTGTGAAGAGTCAGTTTGTGTAGAAGAACTTATCACAGCATCTAGGCTATGGCAGATGCTCAATATATGGCATTTGAATTTGCATTTAAATATATTGCATTTACACCATGTACGCAATGTGGGAAAATAATAAAACTGGAGGCCTCAGACAAGTTCCCCAGTGAAATTTTGAAGCCGCTTTATGAATATACTAATAAATCAAAGGCAATATCATACATTTCATTCAATAGTTAATGTAGGTTCAAATATCTTTACATGCTGGCTCTTGGTTGTAGACTTTATGGTAAAATGAAACCAATGTACTATTGAAACACAACACTGAAACATTTTAATAATGAAACTATTTTCCTAAAGGTCTTTAGTATAATAATACTTCTTTAAGAGCACAGAAATTATAATTTTTTTTCAATGACAACGATAATAATAAAAACCTAAAATAATAGGAATCAAGAAATATTGGTAACTAGAACTGTTAGAGGCACACCAAAGAGAAATCAAAAACTATTTTAAGTGGAAACACAAATAATAAAACAGATCAATTCTTCCCAAATTGAATTATAAATTAAATATACTTCAAGAAAAATCTCAGTAAGCTATTTTTCTGGAACTTAATAAATCTTTGAAACAGTAACCTAAAAAATAAATGTAAAAATAGCTATGTGGACATAGATAAGAAAATGTAAACTTGAAGGGTATTGGAAATTAAATATATATTATAGAGTCAAAACCTAAGTTAGAGAAAATGCGATTTTAAGTTGTAGTGGATTGCCTTTTGCCATTTTTTAAATTGGAATTTCTAGTCTATTTATATTTACTGTTAGTACATTTTACAGTGGATATTTTCTATTATAAAATTTATTTTTAAGTTTAAAATTAGTTATGTGATGAAAGTTGTTCAAATATTACCCATTTCAGTGCTAAATCATCCAACTATTAGCACCATGACTTTCTTTCTTGAAGCTTTTTTCTTCAATTCTTACTTGCTAAAACCTTATGTCCACAAATTTTCTAACTCTGCCAATTACTACTTTTATGACTTTAATCACATAATGTGATCTTCCTAAACTTCAGTTTTCTTATCTTTTAAGTGCAGATAAAAATATCAGCAACATCAGAGAATGATTAAGGGTAAGTGAAATAACTCATGCAAATGGTTTATCGTGGTGCAAATCAACAATCAAGAAATGTTAGTCAATTATACTGACAGTGGCACTAAAAGTAACATTTTAGAGTCTATCCTTTCTCCATTGAATTTGCTGTGAACCTTTGCTGAAATTAACTAACTCTATAGTGCGGGTTAATTTCTGAACTTTCTATTCTGCTCCAACCTTTGTGTCTAATCTTTTGTCAATACCACGCTGTCTTGAGAACTGTGGCTGTAAGGTGCTCTCTGATATCAAATAGATTGTAATCTCCATTTTTGTCCTTTCAGGGTTGTTCTGGATATCCTATTTATTTTTCTATATAAATTTCATAATTCTGCCACTCTCTTAAGGACAAAGGTTTTTTTTTCCTTTCCTTCCCCCAGCCGCAG
The DNA here is from genome assembly GCF_054644295.1 of Miniopterus natalensis. Lineage (NCBI taxonomy): Eukaryota > Metazoa > Chordata > Mammalia > Chiroptera > Miniopteridae > Miniopterus > Miniopterus natalensis. Next base: position 35,299,761 of record NC_142086.1, on the reverse strand, counting down.
TCACTTTTCTCCTGTGCCCAGGAATGACAGGGCTTGCTCTTGGTTAGAAAATAGGAACCCAGGTAGTGTTTCTCTGCCTTTCCCATAGCAGCAGCTGCTCCCTTCCCCTAGGCCTGCACCCTGAGGGACGCTTTCCCCACTCTTCCACTGCAACCCCAGTCTTTCTTGTGACTATCTAGTGAAGATCTGCACAGTAGAGTCTGTGAACAAGTGCAAACTCTCCTGTGTCTGCAGCTCCTAAAGGTTTCAAATGCTTCTGATCACCCATTCTCAGCTTATTTTTTTTTTAAATCCTCACCAGAGGATATGTTTAGAGAGAATGGGGGAGAAACAGAAACATCAATGTGAGAGAGAAACATGAATCAGTCACTTCCCATAGGAGCCCCAAATGGGGATCAGGGATCAAACTCACAATGTAGGTATGTGCCCTGACCAGAACTGAAACCACTGCCATTTGGTGTAAGAGAGGATGCTTAAACCAACTGAGCCACTGGCCAGGGCACATTCCCAGCCTTTTAGATACAGTTAAAAATGTCTAGCTGAGTTCTTACTTCTATGGTGGCTTTGTCTTTCTCTAGGCTTTGCCTCAGTTTAGCCAGCACTTGTGTTCTGTCTCTCCTTGCAAGCACCTGTCTTTTATGCAGATTTCAGGTTATTTGGTTACCCTGTGACATCAGTTCTCAAAGAAATTTTTGATTTTGTATATTATGCAGCTTTGTATGCTGTTAAGATAAGAATGATGCTTTTTCCAGATCTCTACATCTTAAACAGAAACTGGCAGCTCCCACTGATATTTTTTTTTTGTTTATCACCATTTTTAATACATCCAGTTTTCTTCTTATTTAGTTGTCTTTTCAGCTTAGTCTTTTCTCTCCACATGGATTCCTGCATTAATGTCCAGAGGCCCCACCTCACTGAATTCTACTGAGTGGGTCAAATAATGTTATGAATCTTGCATTAGAGGCCATCTTCAGCAGTATATTCTTTATTCATTTCTTCTGATGTTCTCTTCTTTTTTTGTTCTGCTCAATTTTTATGACCCTTGTTTGACCTTGGATAAAAATGAAATTTCATTAGCTCGGCATTTGTACCTTGCAGGATGTACGGCTTGACCCAGGACCAGCTTTCTGCTCAGTGTGTCACAGCCAAGTCTCCTTTTAAAGTCTATCATTGGAAATAAGTGTTGTGCACAGCAGCCCATTCAGTTCTGAGTGTCGAACATGCTTCTGCTGCAATGAGATAGCATCTCCTCCTCTTCGCAAAGCTTGGCTCCCTGATATGCTGAACTACAAAAACATACACTCTTAGCCCTTAATTGCATGTTATATAATAAAATTTCCATCATACACAACTGCCAGAGCTCTTATTTACGCACCACCCTCTTCCTTCCTCAGGGACCATTATTTTCACCCTAAATAGTCTTATTCTACTTATTTTATTTTCTACAGTTCATTCTCCCCCCCCCCCAGGAGGAAAAAAAAAAGGCAAAAGACAGAAAATAGGTAAAGCTATTCATCCTGGTAATGATGAAAATATTACTTTGTTCTCCTCAGAGAGAAATTTCTTGAGATGTAATTTCTGACAAAGTTTCTGAATTTTCTTATTGCCTTCTCTTTCAGGAGGAAAAGCCTCTATATGCCATGAATGAAAATATGCATTTTCTCACAATCCAACTTGGGTTTCTTGTTGGTAAGTAAAGATTCTCCCCAGGTGTGTCTGTGCATGTGTCTGTGTGTGTGTGCATGTGTGTGTGTGTGTGTGTGTGTATGTGTGACTAGGAATCAGAAACTATTTTAAGCCATAAGTCTGGTGTGTCATTGAAAAAACAAAACAGAAAACAGAGTTAAAATTATCAGCTGGATTGAAATAAGATTATTATACCTGAAAAGACCTATGACCTCAGACTCCTCAACATCTGAATCCTTGAAGTGTTACATGGTGTAAACTTTATAATGGGGGTAGGAAGAGGGCATGCTCTAGGAAAATTTATACTCTTCATTAATGCAATTGTAAATGGAATGATGATCTTGATTTATCTTTCTGATAGTTGTTAGTGTAAAGAAACACAACTGATTTTTGTATATTAATTTTGTATCCTACAAATTTATTGAATTTGTTTTTTAGTTCAAACAGCTTTTTGGTGGAGTCATTAGGGTTTTCTGTATATATCATGTCCTCTGCAAATAGAGGCAATTTTACTTCCTTCTTCCTAATTTGGATGCCTCTTTTCCTTGCCTAATTGTTCTGTCTAGGACTTCCAATACCATGTTGAATGAAAGTGGTGAGAATGGGCATCCTTGTCTTAGAGGAAAGCTTTCATCTTCTCACCATTAAGCATGATGTTAGCTATGGGTTTGTCATAGGCGGCTTATTATGTTGAAGTAGGTTCCCTCCACACCCACTTTATTGATAGTTTCTATCATGAATGTATGTTGAATTTTATCAAATGTTTTTTCTTTGCATCTACTGAGATGATCAGATGATTTTATTTTTCATTTTATTAATGAGGTGTATGACATTGATTGATTTGTGGATGTTGAACAATCCTTACATCTCAGGAATAAATACCACTTGATCAAACTGCATAATGGTTTTAATTATTAATGTATATTCTTTGTGTACTTGCTTCAATTATGGAAAACCACCTACATATCTCTTATTTGTAAGGGACAGATCCTGAAAGCCTCCTTGCTCCCTTCATTTTTAAGCCAGTGGGTCTCAGCTGGGAATGATTTTAATCCTCCAGTGGGCATTTGGAAACATCTGGAGATATTTTTACTTATCACAACTGGGCAGTGCTTTGGCATCTAGTGGGTGGAGGTAATAGATGCTGCCAAACATTCCCTAATGCATAGGACAGCTCCCCAAGGCAAAGAATTATCTAGTCTAAAGTATCAATAATAGTGAGTTTGAGAAACTCTTTTCTAAGCCTACATTAAAATACCAATCCCTATAAAGAGTATGAGAACAAATAGGAGCCCCCTCCAAAAAAAAAAAAAAATAGTAGGCCTTTTACCCCTCGAGCTCCAGGGAAAGAGGTCTAAGCTTCCTCTGTTAGATCACCTTCACCTGTCTTATAGCAACAGCTTCGTGGGACAAAGACTCCAAGGAGAATACCACAATAGAGAATATTAGACAATAAAATAGAGGAAGAACGTTTACTCCTATGAAGACTCAAACATTTTTCTTCCTCTTTCCTAAAAATATAAAAATATCTACTCCTCTAGCTAAGACCTGAAGATGAAGTAGAGAGAAACTAGGTCAATGTGTACATTTATTTATTTATTTATTTATTTATTTATTTATTTATTTAATTTTATTACCTACTGGGAAGAACTTTGAGGGGTTAAAATATATCTTATTCCTGCATGAAAACTTATCTTGATTCATATTTCCCTATAGTATATGATCAAACTCCCTTCACATAATATGAGAAATACTCCACAAACAAGCCCATTCTGATTTCTTAAAATTCATTGACTGTTACCTATTTCTGCTTATTCCATGGCTCATTCATACTAAACTTACGGCCTTTCCCTGGGTATATTATATAACGATACAGCTTTCTCAAGTTTTCACTCACCTGGGATTGTTTTGAAGCCAGGAAATGCCAAATCATCACTCAAGGCTCAAATGAAAGGGCATCACATCTGCACAGCATGTTTGGCTCTTGTCAGTCAGACTGGCCTCTTTTCCTTCTCTTGTCCCACAGCACAATATGACCACCTTGACCTGATACTGATTCCATTTGGCTTTGTATTATACTCAGTTGTTTGATTTTAACTCCTACAGAACAAAATCCCAACTGTTCCTTTCTGTATGCCCAGAGCATCTGGCAAAGTATGTACTCTACAACACTGGCTAAACATTAAATAAATGTGGAAGAAATGAAAGGAGAAGATACAAACAACCAATGACTTCAATTAAGTTTTTCATCGGCTTGAAACTTTTAAAAAATAAATTGTCCTAATGAGAAGGAGGATGGCAGTAGCTCCTTGCCAATGATGTACTAACATGCATTTCACAAGACGTTTGTTTTAGTTAAACAAGTTATCTGTGCTTAATGACTACTGGGAGTTAGTGACTACAACAAACCACATGGGATGAAGACTGGGAGATTCCCTCATGATAAATTGCTTATAGATTCCTTTTTCCCCTTTAAAGAACAGGTGGTTGTGAGGGGACAATTAGCTTAGATATCAACCTAATGGCATATTTGGCAACTTTTGAGATAGTATGAAAATATACCACCTGCTCACCCAAATGTAGGAGTTCATGAATCGAGGTTTAGGGTGCCAACATTTAATAAGATGTTCCTACAGCTAAGTTTTCATTTTATCATTACAAAAATTTAGGCACGTAAAAACTTTTTAAAATGGTTTTAGGTAAAAATACCTTAATTTGGAATATACTGAAATAATACAGTTTCTTAATATGCTTTACATGATGAGGATTATTATTCCCAAATCGAAAAATGTGTTCTGTTTTTATCTCAATATTAATTTTAAAAACTCAGAACAAGGTATTTTGTCTAATTATGCCAGTTGTGAAAAACTGTTCTTTTCTCTTATTTGCAGTCTTTTTAGATACAAAGTATTATTAGATACATTTCTTTTTGGGCTGTATTTATTTATAATAGTTTTAGCTAATATATGAGAAATACATGTTAGCCTCGCCTCTGTTATAAGTACTACATGTGTTAAATGATTTAACCTTAACAACTCTATAAGGTGGGAGTTAGCAAACTGTCTATATAAAGGACAGGACAATAAATATTTTAGGCTTTGCAAGCCATATAATCTCGGTCTCAACTATTCAGTTTGCCATTGTAGGTCCAAATGCAGTAATAACATTATGTATAAATTAATGAATATGACTAAATTCCAGTAAAACTTAATTTATAAAAATATACAGTGGGTTAGGGTTGGCCAACAAGCCATAGTTTGACAATCAGTCATTTTAAGTTTATATTTTAAACATTCAGAAAATTTAAATGAAACACTAACAAGTGAACAGCAAAGGTAATTCAGCTTGCATGTGGTAAAATACTGATTAACCCAAGTAGTCTTTTTCTAGAACTATGCACTCAAATATGGTAGTCATTAGCTATATGTCACTGTTGAGTACTTGAAATATGGCTAATCTGAATTGGATTATGATATAAGTTAAAATACATACAAAATTTCAAAGATTTAGTATGGTAAAGTGTATGTAATGTCTCAATAACATTTTTTATAATGATTGCATGTTGAACTGATAATAATTTAGATACACAGGTTTAAATACATTATTAAAATCGAGTTCACCTGTGTGTTTTTTTACTTATTTTAATATAACTACTAAATATTTAAAAGAACGTGTACTTACATTTGTCGCTCACATTGTATTTCTATTAAACTCTAGACTGTTGGTAACAACTGTTTTTATACATGTACAAAGAGAAGTTATATTAAAATATCCCCCTTCCAAAGGTTTCTAGGAGTGGGATTTCCAGTAAGGTATAGTGAAGCCATCTATAAGTCTGCTCATCTAACACATCAGCAAAAACAATAATGAAAATATATTAAAATCAACTTTCTCAGAATTCTGTAAATTAAGCACATGCTTGCAAAAACCTGAGGAGTATTTGTTCAAGGAAGACTGTGGTGCCTGGGGCCTGTGGCTCTCCTGGGCACCTTCCTTTTCCCTGCTGACATCTGGGGCTTTGACTTTTTCCTTTTTATTCTACTTTTGCTAAGATGCATTTAATACTTTTTTAAAAGGGGACAAACTGCCAACCTACATCCTTCACTTCTTGGGCTTTTGTGATGTCATCACCTTCAATTTATATATACAAGGTGAGGCAAAAGTAGGTTTACAGTTGTGAGTACATGAAAGAGTTTATTCTTGTATTATTATTTATTAATCATTAGATTATTTTCCATATGAATGACCATAATCCTACTTTTTCTCCACCCTGCATTTATAAATGATGTATATATCAATAAAATGACAAAAGAGGGTGAAGGAAATAGATGTATTTCGGAATAAAGTTTCTATATAACATTGAAATTAAATTATTACCAATCCAAATTCAAACCAGATTGTTTTAATTAACATGCTTATTCTAACCTTTAGGGTAACCACTAAGAAAAAAACTAAAAAATGTAGTAAAAGAAACAGGATGATTGAAATGGTACACTGAAAAAGATCTATTTAGCATAAAAGAAGGCAGTAATGAAGGAAAAGAGAAACAAAAATATCAGACATAATAAAATAGTAGCAGATGAAAACCCTATAGTATCAGTAACTGCATTAAATATGAATGGATTAAATACACTAACCTACTAATCGAAAGGCAGAGATTGTCAAAACAATGTTTAAAATGATGTGACCATATGCTGTCTATAAGAAATGCACTTTAGATTCAAAGAAACAAATCTGTTGAAAGTGAAAGGTTGAAAAAAGCTATACTATGCAAACAATTTGGAAAGAGATCTGATCTGGATTGGCATGATTAACATAAGACAAAATGGGTTTTAAATTGAAAAATTATAGTAGAGAAAAAGAAAGATATTTTATGATGATAAAGAGGTCATTCCATAAGCAATACATAGCAATTATAAGCATAAAGGCACCTAATAACATAATACTGAGTGACATGGGACAAAAACTAAGAGTATTCAGGGGAGAAATAGAAAATTCTTAATTGTGGTAGATTTCACTATCCCATTTTCAATAATCTGTAGAACTACTAGGCAGAAGAGCAACAAGTGAACAGAAGACTTGAACAATACCATAAACCAACTATATCTATAACTATAGTTCTATAAACTACACATTTGCTGAACCTTCACCCATCAACAGAATATGCATTTTTGTCCAGTGCTTATAAAAAAGTATCTAATATATACCATACATTAGGGCATAAAACCAACTTTAACAAATTTGAGTTAAAATCATATAAAATATGTTTTTGGCTACAATTCAATTATTTAGAAATAATGAAGGAAATTTGAGGAATTCATGAATATGTGAAAATTTAAAAATACTACTTTGAATAACCAGTGCATCAAAAAAGAATCATAAAGGTGGAAACAAGATGGCGGTGTAGGTCACAGCTTTACTCTCCACCTCTCACAACCACATCAAAATCACAACTAAAATACAGAACCACCATCCCTCAGAGCCTCCTGAGATCTGGCTGAACAGAAGCCCCACAAGGAGGGAACTGAAGGAGCACCAAGACCAGTAGGAGGGGCGGAGACACGGGTGGATCAGGGCTGAAACTCAGAGATGCGGCCGCGGGCCCACACCTGGTGCCGTGGGTTAAACCTGGGAGGGAATCTCGGCAGTGGGGGTTTCCTGGAGGAGTGAGGGGTCCCAGCCCCACAGCAGGCCCTCAGCCCAGGGCTCCAGGGCCAGGAAGAGATGTCCCCACAACTCCGGGCTGTGAAACCAGCGGGGACTGTCACTGAGGGTCGCAGAGGCTGCGGGAGCCCCAGCAGCTCCTCTAAAGGGCCCGGCACGGACTCACTCGGACGCTCCCTCTGAGCCCAGCGCCGGGCAGCAGCTTGAAAGGACCTGGGACACTCGGGGAGGAACTAACTTGCCTGAAGTTGGGGTGAGAGGTGGAGGGGCAGCTTTCTCCCAGGCAGGAGAACTGGTGGAGGCCATGGCTCCTGTGGCGAGTCCTCCTAGCACACAGCCGGCAGGCAGGCGCCATATTTGAACCACCAGCACCTGACTCTCACCTTTGGCCCCGCCCCGTGATTCCCGGAGGCCCCGCCCCTCCCCACCTGCAGCTCATCCAGGCCATTTCCAGGGGCTTTTCTATGCAAGTGGCCTCTCCAGCCTCATGCTTAGGACTTTCCTAAAATCTCTCAAATGAGCAGCAGCTTGCCCCATATAGCTTGATAAGCGGCCCCAGGCCTGGCACTAGCGGCAGCCTGCATTGGCTCATAGCTTGGCCTCTCCTGGACACTTCCAAGCCCAGCACAAGTAGCAGCCAACTAGTGTTTGCTGTGTAGCTCATGCTGGGTAGCCCTGAGCAAGGCACTGGCAGAGGCTGACTTTGCACCTCCCCGGAGGCCCCAGAGACAGTGCACCTGGTGGTTGGACTGGACCACGCTGGATTACAACCCTACCACATCCACGAGTGACAGACTCAAGGGGTGCACTTGGTGAACACTAAAGCTCCACTGAAGTAAATCCTGCTCCATAGGCGTGTCTCCAGCACAGCAGCTCTCTGGCTGTAGTTGCAGCTGGTCCTCACAGCTGATTGGTCTAGGAGTCAGTTTTTCCCAGTGACACCAAAGGCAGCCAAGGCTCAACTAAAACAGGACAGTGTACACAGCTCACACAGGGGAGAACCTAGAAGGCCCAGCTCAGGGGACTGGGGAGGCTGAGCCACTGGATCCTACAGGACACCTACTACACAAAGCCACTCTACAAATTCCAGGAGACATAGCAGCTCTACCTAATACATAGAAACAAACACCAGGAAGCAGCCAAAATGCGGAGGCAAAGAAACATGTCACAAAGGAAAGAACAGAAGAAATCTCTAAAAAAGGAACTAAATGAAATAGATCCAAGCAAGCTAACAGATACAGAGTTCAGAATAATGGTTATAAGGATGCTCAAGGATATTAGTAAGAGTATAAAGAAAATAATTGAGAAAATTGATGCTACACGAACTGAAATGAAGAATAATTTACAGGGAATCAACAGTAGAGTAGGGGACGCTGAGAATCAAATCAGCAATTTGGAACATGAGGAAACAAAAAACACCCAACCAGAAGAGCAAAAAGAAAAAAGAATCCAGAAATATGAAGATAGTATAAGGAGCCTCTGGGACAACTTCAAGCAGCCCAACATTCATATTTTTGGGATGCCAGGAGAAAAAAGACAGCAAGAAATTGAAACCTATTTGAAAAAAGAATTACAGAAAACTTCCCCTACCTGGGGAAAGAAATAGACTTACAATTCAGGAAGCACAGAGGGTCCCAAACAAGAGGAACCCAAAGAGGCCCACAGCAAGACACATCATAATTAAAATGCCAAAGGTTAAAGACAAAGAGAGAATCTTAAAAGCAGCAAGAGAAAAGCAATTAGTTACCTACAAGGAAGCACCCATACGACTGTCAGCTGATTTCTCAACAGAAACTTTGCAGGCCAGAAGGGAGTGGCAAGAAATATTCAAAGTGATGAAAAACATGGAACTACAACCAAGATTGCTCTACCCAGCAAGCTATCATTTAGAATTGAAGGTCAGATAAAGAGCTTCTCAGACAAGGAAAAGCTAAAGGAGTTCATCACCACCAGACCAGTACTACAGGAAATGTTGAAGGGTCTTCTTTAAGAAGAAGCTAATGAACAAAAGAATCTGAGGAACTAAATGGGTTCAGAGACATTGATGCATGTAACAGATGATCATATTTCAGAGGAAAGAGGGAAGGTGGGTGAAGAGTGGGAAGAGATTAACCAAAGAAGTTATATGCATATATGCATAACCCATGGACAGACAATGATGGGGTGAAGCCCTGGGGATGGTGTGGGAGCAAGGTGGAGGGGGTCAATTGTGGGGGGAAAAAATGGGACACCTTAATACTTTCAACAATAAAGATAAATTTTAAAAAAAAAGAATCACAAGTGAAATTAGAAAATGCTATAAGATGAAAAACAAACACACCAAACCTTGTAGGATGCAGGTAATGCAGTCTTTACAGGGAAAATTTTAGTTGTAAAAGCCATATGTAAAGTAACATTTCACCATAGGAAACTAGAAAAGAAAGAACATAGTGAACTTAAAGCAAACAAAAAAGGGATAATAAAGATTAGAACAAAATTAATAATACAGAGAACATAAAAACAATAGAGAAAATCTATGATACCAAAAGTTAGTTATGTGGTTTAAAAGACGGCTCTGTGATAAATCTAACAAGTCCAGTGACCAAAAGTAACCTACAGAGTGATTGAATCATAAACTCCTAATTAGGCAGGTCATGGTGGGTACTCACATCCAAGATATATAATTTCTTTAATAAAAGGTTTATCTTTGCCTTAAGCAAGCCCTGTCCATTGTTTTTGCGACCCTAGGTTAACACATCTTTGAAAAGTGGACCTCACGAGAGCATATAATATTGTTAACTGTCCTATAATCAAATCCTTGTCTTGATTTCTCCCACCTTTATGTACTCTTCCTTGCTTTATCCCTCCTTAATTCCAAATGCATAAAAGAAACTCCAAATTTCATTTTGGGAAACACTTTCTCAATCTGTTGAGATCCTGCTTTCAAGCTTGTCCTCTGTTTGGTTCAAACAAACTCTTATAAAAAATTTCTACAGGTTTGGACATTCTTATGTCAATAGTTCTTTGAAAAGATAAACAAAATTGACAACTTTAGCTAAAATGATCACAAAGGGGAGAGAGAGAGAGAGAGAGGGAAGACACAAGAACTAAAATCAGGAATGAAAGAGGGACTACTACTGCTGACCTCATAGCCAAATAATTTTATTTATTTTTTTTAATATATCTTTATTGATTTCAGAGAGAGGAAAGGAGAGGGAGGGAGAGAGATAGAAACATCAATGATGAGAGAGTCATTGATCAAGCCAGCAACCCGGGCATGTGCCCTGACCGGGAATCGAGCCCCGATTGCCTGGATCCTAAGTCAACGCTCAACCACTGAGCCACGCCTGGCCGGGCATAGCCAAATAATCTTGAAAAAGAGTTACAAATTTAGAGAATGCAAATATCCCCATTTCAAAATGTATTACAAACAAGTGTATCAAGTCAGCTAAATAGGGGTAAGAATAATCTTTTCAACAAATGGTCCTGGGACAACTGGATATCCATGTGCAAAAAAGTAAAGTTTAATTTTCAGCTCACACCATATAGAATGTTTACTCAAAAGGATCCATAGACACAAAGGTAAAAACTGAAACCATAAAAATCTTTGAAAAAATAAGAGTATATGTTTCAGACTTTGGATTAGTCAATGGTTTCTTAGATATGACAGGCAAAGCACAAAGACAAAAATAAATAAATTGGCCTTACATCAAAATTAACTTTTGTGTTGGAAATGATATCATCAAGAAAGTGATAAGGCAAGCCAGCTGTTAATACCACCTAACTGAAAGAACAAAGGGAAGAAATAGTGTTAACAGATAATCAACCATAGTTGGGTTCCCCATTACAGCTGGGACTAGAGAGAAGGAACAACTGAAGCCAGGGGGGAGAACAAAGCCATTGCCCATAGCCTGAGGCAGAGAGAGAAGAGGAAACTTACCCTGGTTTTTCTTTCTTCCTGCTCTTCAGTGTCGTGCAAGTTCTCTCCCATTACCTGAACTCAGATAGAAGCAAGTGAACATGGGATATATAGTTTGAAAGATCTGGGCCCCCTTCAATAGAGTATAACAAATGAAGTTTAAGAAGATGCATCTAAGTTCTGGCTGGTGTGGCTCAGTTGGTTGGGAGTCCTCCCATGCACCAAAAAGTTGCTCTTTTCATTCCTGGTCAGGGCACATGCCCAGGTTGCAGGCTCAATCCCCAGTAGGGGGCGTGCAGGAGGTAGCTGATTGATGTTTCTCTCTCATCAATGTTTCTCTCTCTCTCCTTCTCCTTTCCTCTCTCTCTAAAAAATCAATAAAAATATTTAAAAAAAAAATGCATCCAAGAACAAATAGGAAAATAAATACCTGGGACAATAATACATCATCCTCCGGATTTAGGCGTATATGCTACAATTTAATTGCCATGGTTTTACAGAAGGTACAATATGATAATATGAAATATTTACATCATAAAAATTTTTTTCTCGGATCTATATGAACAGCATAAATTCTATGGGTACATAAATGTGTGTGTGTGTGTGTTGTATTTTTAATTGCAAAGGAGCTAAGAGAGAAAGAGACAGTGTGTGAGTTGCTTGGTTTCCTGAACAGAAATAATATTCCTCCACCTCATCTGTTAAATGACATTAATCTTACCCATTCATTATTGAGAGGGTTTAATGAAATAATATATGTAAAATTCCTAGTACACAGTCTGGCAGAGTAAGTGATGAAAAGTGATAACTACTTTCCCATTTCTGCCTTATGATCCCCTTATAGCAGTTCTAGAGGTGTTCTCTTTTTGTTAATTCGTGGTCTGAAGCCATAAAGTAAAAGTTGGGGTCATATTAAGAGGCTCTGGAAAAAATCCACTATCTCACAATGATGCTGGGTATTCAACTCAAAGGCTGTCATTTTATCTGGCAACTTCCAAGACTGCTGCCTTGGAAAACAGAAGTGGATGCTGGGCTGTGTGATTTACATTACATGGATCTCTGCTCAATTATGATCTGCAATCTGGCTAATCTGTCATCCATTCACTACAAATCAAATACATGTGTGCAAAATTAGTCCAAGACAGGGAGTCCATGACTAATGAACGAAAGTAAAACTGGAGTTGGGGAGGATAGGAGAGCTGTTCCAAGTGGCAACAGAAGCAGTATTAAGCCTTTATAGATGATCTCCACTCTGTCACTAAAACACTAAATTCCTCTATAGAAATTCATTAAGCAGTTTTGCAGTTTGCGACTAGCAGCCAAACAGCTCTGTTACTGCGCTGCAAAATTAGTCATGTAATTGAACCAAATAATTTTTGCAGGGGTCCTCATTATCCTCACCACGTTCACAGACCTCCTAATCCTCGGTTCTGAATCAGTGCCCCACAGCATGGGTCCAGGGAGGCAACACCCAGCCTTGTTGTTAAGAAGTTCTTTCTGTGGATGGAGCATAAAACTCAAGGTCATGACCATTTGTGTTCATTAAAAATCCCGCAGAATTTTGAGATGGGATAGGGATAGTCACTCTCTCTAGTGTTCTGGATAACGTCCAGCTGGGTAATTACTTTCTGCCTGTAAAAATGAGCCCCCTGCAGTTGCAGTTGGCTAGGGTCTTTATTTATTTATTTTTCCCACTTTCACTTGCATCTGTTGTGAGATTGGTGATGATTTCAAGAGGCCAAAGGCTACCTGCTCTTTCTGGGATGAGTTTTTGCAAACGGTTTTCCTTGGAGAATCTTCCTTGGACACAGAAGTTTGCAGTTTTTACATTGTGTAATTACAACCTCTGCCTCTTTATTAGTAAATTTTCTAGATTAATGGGGGGACATGGCTACTATTTTCTTGAAGTTATCACTTTTTTGGATTTTATTACACTACATGCATATATACACATTCACTATCTTACAGCTTTCTTCATAACTTTGCTGATACATATGTAAGAATGCCAGGACAGATAGGTACACAAATATTACATCACAATAGGTTGCTCATTTCTCTTCCATTTGTTTTATGTTTCTGTAGGATATATTTGCCTGTTTTTACACATATGATCCTTCACCACAGCATATATATCTTATCAATATCTGGTTTTGATCTGAACATCTTATAAACTTTAACAATACAATGATCTCTGAAGATCAGAAATCTAAAAAAAAGATAATATTGTTGCCATATCTCCTGTCATTAACAACTTTTTAATTCAGTGGATTTTTCTCCCCAAGCTTATTTAACATAGCTATAAGAACAAAAGGGGAAACCTAGTGGAAATTAACCTGGAGGTTGACTGTTATTTACTGAAAAAGTAAACGGAGGGTTGATTTCAAAGTAGAAAAAGGTTTAACTCTCCTTTTTTTATAGTACTTTCCTCCTTCATTGTCCCTCTCTTGCACTCTCTTCTTAGAGAACAACATTTATTCTAAGAAGCCTGAATTCATAGATTGGTACGCCTCAAGAAATCATTTCTCCTGATGACTAGAGTGTTTCATGATCAAAAAGGCTGCCACAAATGTATTGTAAGATCCAGAGCATATAGTACGTAGATGCTTTTTGAATGGAAGTCTTTCCATATACCTCAAATGAAAGTTAGGTTTAGTCACTTAAAAATTCAGTCCTATCTATGTCTGGCATCAACGCTGAGATTAACCAGTCAAACATTGAAAGGCTTTAAGAGTTGCTTGCACCAATCTTTAATTGATATAGACAGAGAAATTAAATTGAAGTTGATGGGCCAATGTTGCAACATAAAGAGCTGAGACTAAAATCTAAGTATCACCATGACTCTTTCTACCATCCCAAAAGCCTTTTTAGGGCAGCAAAAGTTCAAAATTTTTATTTGGTGCTATCAGATTCTTTACCTGTTTCTCAATACATTTTCTAGAGTTCCTGAAAGACTATTTTTGCTATTTTTTCTAAAGGAATGTCTCTTTTAGACTTCATTACATTTTTTGTTGTTGTTGTTCCTAACGAAGACTCTTCTATACATGATCATGTAATAAATGGGACTGACCACTTTCTGTGGCATAAAATAATGTTCTATGTCAAATCTTTTCTACTCAGAAAGCCTGGAATCTGTGGTACAGAAGGAAGACATGTCTTTACACGCTTGTCAGTACAAGCGTGTATGACTGCATGCTACAGAAAGGGGAAGTGTGGCTTGTGAAGGTGATTTTGAAGAGTGGGCTGAGGCAGGGAATGCAGCTTGTGACCTGGAGCTCCTTCTGAGAAGGTGAACACAGGCAAAGGGAAATGAAGTTAATTCCATGGGAGCTGCCAGTCTGGGTTAGATTACTCACCCATAAATGTTGGATATCTTCCCATACCAACAGAGGCTTATTCTAAGAGTTTATCAAGAAGTTAGGATTCTTTCATCAGGTTCCAAACCAAATGAACTATGCAAATGAAAGAGGATTGCAAAGGACCTGAAAGGAAAAAACAGAGAAATGGAAAGTTGAAACAATTAAAGTTCAGTTTTTTGAATAATCATCTTTTGAATATGTGCATTGCATGTAATACACATTAATAATCATAAAATTTCATTAAATTGTATTTCACTGGCTGTAAGAGAAAATGTTGAAGCTCTTATGGCTGTAATAAACACATATGCCTTTTAAGAAAAGCGACTTCAAACATATTTTTGCACATATTTTTCAGTGGCATGTAAATTGACAATTGGATGTCAGTATAAGAACATTCCTTGCCCAGGCAGGCATGGTTCAGTGGTTGAGCATTGACCGAGGATCCAGGAGATCGAGATTCGATTCCCAGTCAGGGCACGCGCCCGGGCTGTGGGCTCCATCCCCAATGACTCTCTCATCATTGATGTTTCTGTCTGTCTCTCTCTCCCTCTTCTTTCCTCTCTCTGAAATCAATAAAGATATATTTTTTTAAAAATTCCTTAAATATAAATATAAGAACACAAATTTAATATAAATATATGAAAAGTCAAATTAGCAGTACAGAAAAAGATACATCATGCAAATGCTAAATAAAAATAAAACTGGTGAAGCTATACCAATACCAGACTAGGTAGACTTTAAGGCCAGAAGATTTACAAGAAACAAAGAAATATACTTCATAATAATAAAAGGGTCAGCCTACAAGAAAGATATCAGAATGTACAATCCATGTTCCCAATATCAGAACTTCAAAGTACATGAAGCAGAAATGGACATAATGAAAAGAAGAAATGGAAAATCCATGACACATAAGAGAGATTTTAAAATAAACCTTTCTTCATGACTGATGGTGTATACAAACAAGAAATTAGAAAATGTATAGAAGACCTAAATAAGATTAATGAAATTAACCTAATTGTCGTTTAAAAAACACTAAACCCAAAATGACTGAATAAACATTTTCTTCCAGTGTACCTGCAATATTTACCAAAATGATAGCATGTTCAGTCCTAAAGTAAGGTTCAAACATTTTCAAAGCTTTAAAATAATTTCAAAGCATTGTATTTGACCAGACAGGAATTATGCCAGAAATTAATTTAAATAAAGAAAAATCTAATATACCCAACTGTTGGAAATAAAGCAATCTATTCTAAAATATATAATGAGTAAAAGGAGATGTCACAAAGAAAATTAGAAATTAATTTGAACTAAAAGATAATAAAAATAAAATATGTTAAAATCAATGGGATACAGTAAAAGATATGCTTGAAGAGAAATCTACAGTATCAACTGCATAGATTAGAAAAGAAAAAAACCTGAAACTTAATGATATAAAATTCCATCTTAATGTATTAACAACAACAGAAACAAAAACATAAAATAAACCCAAAGAAAGTAAAATAAACATAATAAAAACAATAGGTATGAATCAAATGGAAAACAAAAATACATTTTAAAAAATCAACAACACAAAATTTGGGTTCTTGGACAACAATAATAAAAATGATACTCTTCTTTCAAGACTCATCAAGGAAAAATAAAAAATGAAGTAATATATTCCTAACATCAGCAGTGAAAAGTGGGACATCAAGTTAGAGATCCTAAGCATAATAAAATAATAAGAAATAGATATTATAAGCAACTTTGTGCTAGTAAATTTGAAAATAAAGATGAAATGGAAAAATACACCTTAGCAAAACTGAATTCAATAGATAGAAAATGTAATTAATCTTCTATCTGTTAAAGTAATTTGATCTTTAATTATAGACCTCTCTACAAAGAAAATTTTAGGCTTTAGATAATTTCTTTAATGTTTTTCCGAAGACTTACTGAAGAAAAAAACAGTATTATTCAAGATGATGCAAAGACTAAAGAAAAAAGAAATACTTTCTAATTCATTTTATGAAGCCAGCATAAACTTGATATCAAAAGATGATTAAAATGTAAGAAAAATTGCTAGACAATGTTTTGTAAACATAGATGCAAAGATTCTAAACAAAATATTAAGAAATCACATTTCTTATTATATACAATAGTTACACCCTGACCAAGTCAGGCTTATTTCAGAAATGCTAAATTTGTCTAATATTGGAAAGCCAACACAACTCACTGCATTAACAGAAAGACGGAAAAATCATCATTGACCATGTCAATAATTTATTCATGATAAAAGTAGGAATAGAAGAAAAATTTAAACCAATAAAGAACACCTATAAAAACACAAAAACACACATGAAACTTAATAGCAACATTGGGAGCTGTTACTGAGATTTAGAACAAGATTAAGATGCTAGCATCATCACTTTATTCATCTTTGTACTGGACTTGCTAGCCAGTGCAATACAGCAAAAAATAAATAAGTAAATAAATAAATAAATAATATATGACTTTGGGAGAAAAAAATAAAACTATTATTATTTGTAAAATAGAAAACTCAAAAGAATCTACAGATAAATATTAAAATTAATAAATAAATTTAGCAAGGTCACAATTCACCCAAATATCAATTGTTTTTCTATCAAACAGCAGCAAATAGAAAATAACTTGAAAATGCATGCCTTTTACAAATAAATCAAATAACCAAAATAGTAGGAGTAAACTAATGAATAAAGTTAGATTTCTTCAGAGGAAATCTCTACTAGAATACTACAAAACATTATTGAAAGAAATTAAATAAACAGAGGAATATACTGTGCTCTCGAATTAGAAGACTCACTAGTATAAAGATATCTGTCTTTTTTTAAAAAAAACTGTATACAGTTTTAGTGCCGTTCTAATCAAAAGATTGGCAGTCTTTTTGTTGAAATTTAACAAGTATATTCTAAAATATATATGGAAAGGCAAAGGACCAAGCCAAAACCAAGTATAAACACATTTCTAGAGGACCTATATATCAGATATGAAACTGTAGTAATTAAAATACTGTAGAAGTGATGCAGACCCGTACACAGAGTCACCTAATGTATGACGAAGGTGCTACCACAGTGCGAAGGACAGACTTCGCAATAGATGGTGCTGGGACAATTACATGCTCATACGGAAAAAGTGAATCTTGGCTCCTCCTTTCACATTACACACGTATAAATTATAGTTAGGTTGAAGATAAATGTGAAAGTTAAAAAAATATCGCAGACTGGGTAGCTTATAAAGCACAGAAATTTATTTCTCATTAAGTTCTGGAGCTTGAAAGTTTAAATCAGGGCGCCAGCATGGTTAGGTCCTGGTAATGGCCCTCTTCCAGGTTGCAGATTGCTGACTGCTTATGTCCCCTCAGGGTGGAAGGGGCTGGGGAGCTCTGTTATAAAAACACTAATCCCATTCATGAGAGTTCCACCCTCTGCCCTAAGCTCCTTCCAAAGGCCCAGCTTCTAATATCATCATATTGGGCATTAGGATTTCCACATATAAATTTTGAGAGGACATAAACATTCAGACCATAGCAACATATAATAACATACTCGTAACCTTGGTGTATGTAAAAATTTCTTCTGCTGCACAAAAAAATTACTGACTATATAAAGGACAAAAATTGATCAGATGGACTACAACAAAAATGAGAAATTTTATTTATTAAAATACACCATAAAGAAACTCAAAAGACATATTTAGAGTGGGAGAAGATATTGTTTAAATATACACATAAACACATACACACCAAGGACTCATGTATATAGAGTATATAATGCATTCCTATAAATCAATAACAAAAGACAACCCAATAGAAAAAAATGGGCAAAACGATTATTTAAGCAGGCACTCTAATAAAAGTACATCCAATTTGCCAACTTAAAAACATGACTCACCTATAGGTATGTACAGATGAAATGACATGATGTCTGGGACTTGCTTCAAAATAATCCAGTGAGGTCCTGGCCAGATGGTTCAGTTGGTCGGAACATTGTCCCAAACACCAAAAATGTTGTGAGTTCGATTCCTGGTCCGGGCACATATCTAGGTTGCAGGTTCGATTCCCAGCCGGGGCACATACCAATGGATGTTTCTCTCACATCCGATGTCTCTCTCTCTCTCTCTCTCCCCCTCTTCATCTTTCTCTAAAACCAATAAAAACAAATCCTAGAATAAGGATTAAAATAATAAAAATAATAGTAATAATAATCCAGTGAGGTAAGGGCCAGAAGGGTTAAAATAGAAATGAAAAAAGAACTGCAATGAGCTGATGACTCGTACAGCTGTGTCATGAGGATACAGGGGTCATTCAACTAGTTTTGTGTATAAAAATATTCCCTGATAAATATTAAAGAAGAAAAGAAAAACTTGAATTAAGAAGCATCAGGACAGAGTTCAAGTGGTTCTGAAGAACTCTGTAATACTCCACGGAAACTTTGTTACATTCGGGGTTAGAAGCACTAGAACCCAGAGTGGCCATATTGTTAAAATATGAAATTATTTTCTATTCCTAAACTGCCCCTGTACCTTTTCATTAAACTCCAATATTGAATGCTACCTAAGGGTGTCTCTTCTTTGTAAAATTAAAGGCCTTCTTATCTTGAATAACTTCATTGAGGAGAGCTGTTTGCGCATTCATTTTAGCAAGCTTTCATTTAGTATTTGGATGCCAGAACAAAATCTGAAATATCTGCACAACATGGCTTCATTCTCTCGGTTCTTTTAAGACACGCTCCATCAAAATAACAAGTTGTACCTGTGGTGTGTGTGTGTGTGTGTGTGTGTGTGTGTCTATAGCAAACATGTACTGACTCTCGTGGTGCTTTAATTTTTTACTCTGACTTTTGATCATGGTTAGAGTGTGTGTACAGAAGATAAAAGGACAAATCAGCTATGTTCATGCAATTAAAATCCTTGAAATAAAAACAGGTTTTTTTCCCTACCTGTCACATTCCTCAAAAAAAGACCCTCATGTAATTAACTAAATTACATTGGTTCACAACTACAGTTTTAAATTTTTTTAAAAAATTCTATTTTATATTACTTGAATTAGAATAAAACATAAAGTGATTTAAAGGTAATATTGTATATAATTTCTTTTTTATTTTCTCCAGATATGTAAATTCTAGGGTTCTATATCCTATAAAATTTTGTATCCTTCCAAATGTTGCATATAATAGGCACTTAGTAAACAACTTACTTAAATTGATGACATATGTTTGTACATTATTTGAAAAAGGGTACATTACTATTTCCAGTAACTTATGTTTAAGCATTTTTCAAGTTCATCAAAGTAACATTACAGTATTTTATTTTTTCTCTGTATAAAACATACTGGAAATATTATTTGTAAAACATATTGTGCATTTACAGTAATAGAAACAAATTTATATTTCTAAATTCATTATTAAATGTGGGCATTTCTTTGCTCATACTTACTTCCTAATACTTTTCACAATTTAAAGTTAGGATATACTGAATCTTAATTTCAAATTTATTATATTCCCTATTTCAAAGTTTATGTTTCTCTTTATTAAACTGTTTGAAATCTTGCAAGTATCAGCTGACTGAGCGCTAAAGAGAATTGGAAGACAATTGAATTGCATGCCGTTGATGAAATTCACTTTAATTTATATCCATAATTTGATTTGAGCATTACCCAATTTTGAAAGGCCCATTTTTAGGAAGCTAGAAATTAAAATGCCTGGGAGAATAGTTGTATTTAGGTCAAATCCAGGTCCCAAACTTAATGATTTAATTTACTTGTCCTTTACCTTGTTCGATTACAGGTACAAGAAATTGTGTTCTAATATAATTATGCTACTATAGTGGTGGGTGGGGGAAAAAAGAATGATCCCCTAAGAACGTCTACATTCTAATCCCCAGAACCCATGAAGACGTGACATTGCATGGCAAGGGGGAATTAAGCTTGCAGATAAAATTATGCTTTCTAATCAGGTGACTTGAAATTGGGATCTTTTCCTCAATTATCTGGTTGGGTCCAGTATAATTACAAGAACCATAAAAGATGGAACAGGGGGGAAAAATAGTCTTTTCAGAGTGATAAAATGTGAAAAAGATTTGATTGGATGTTGCTGGCTATGTTTAGAAAAGGAAGGTTAATTTGGATTTTGTTCTGCTTGATAGTCCAGTTATTAAAGGTTTCACCAGTATGTTCACATATACACACATCGTAGGAGAGTGGAGGAAACATTTCTAGACAGGAAACTGCTGTGGATTTAATTGCCCCTCCCCCCCCACCCCACACACACACGCATACACCTCACGGCAATTCCCATGTTGAAATTCTAACCCCAATGTGACCGTACTTGGAGTAAGGGAATAATTAAGATTAAATAAGGTCAGAGGGGTGGGGCCTTGATAGGATCAGTGCCCTGTTTCTAGAGCCCCCAGAGAGTTCACTCTCTGTGTGTGCTGTAAGGACACAAGGAGAAAGGCTGTCTGCACGTGAGGAAGACAGCGCTCTTCAGAGCCCAACTATGCTGGGACCCTGATGTTGGACTTGTAGCCTCCAGAACTGTGAGAAAATAAGTTTCCTGTTGTTCAAGCCACCCAGTCTATGGTATATTGTTATGGAAATCCAAGCAGATTAATACAGGAACATAATGAGTTGCAAAAGCACAATACAAATTTTTTAGTGCAAAATTGTCAGATTTACATTTTTGAATTTGAGAGTGATGGTGACTGTGGTTCTCATACTCCTTGAAGGCTTGATCGCCTCAGCCAGGCCTTAGTTTCTTCCAGCTCCAGCTCATGGAGCGGTGGGTGAGTCTTCCCCCGCCACAGGGGCTGTGATGATGCCTTCGTCAGGCCAGTTCCTGCCTGCCCTTTCCCTAGGCTTCCTTGACCTTCTCCTCGAAACTGCTTCAAGACTCTACCTTGTGTGGTACTTTCCTTTTGTGTCTTTGGGAGTTATGTCACCATTACCTGAATGTCGTCATATGTGAATTCAAAACTATTAATAAAAACACAAAATAAATGGTGAAAGAAAGCAGAATAAACAGAAATCCTTGCATCCCACACTCTAGCACTTGGCATTCTAAGTGACTGAAGATGTCTTCAGTATGTACAGTTCACATAGGTGTGGCTGTGAGTGTGTGTGTGTGTGTGAGTGTGTGTGTGTGTGTGTGTGTGTGTGTGTGTGTAACTTCGTTAAATGAAGTGTGGATATAGGGATATAGCACCTAAAAGTGAGTTTGATTTTTTTCCTGTATTTTTTTGGATTCCATTAGTATTTCTTTTTACAATAAACTAGATCCTCTAGAAACTTTTACTTAAGATATCATGAAAAGGAAAAATAAAAAATACTGCATCTTTTATGACTGGTTTCTTTTCTTAATCCATTAGTTACCTCTTTTTATAGTTTTGACCAGTTCATTAACAATCATAGGCAAAGAAGCCCCGTGTGTGGTTTGTGGCACGGCACAAATGGTGGCAGGTGTTCCTGAGTGCTTGCTCTTCCTCTAGTCATTCACAGCCAATGTAGAGAACTTCAGTTGTTTTCCATAGACTACAAGTACCGCTAAGGCACAGCGGGCTAATGATTTGTTTGGTATACTATATGCTCTGCTTTGTCTCCTGTTCTAGTTTGAACCTCACGGACTAGCATCTCTGTGTTACTTCTCTGTAACCGCATAGTGTTAGAAGGATGGGAACTTATTGCATAGAGAATAGGAAAGAAAATCTTTAAAATGGCCTGAAAGACAAAAGTTTGTGCTCTCCTGGAAAATATATAGAAGACTGTGGGTATTAAGACCTCTGAATACTTTTATAATCATTATATTGTTAATTATCCCTTTTAAAGATTTTATTAAAGGATAAAAGATAGGCCCCATGTGCCCTTTGCTGAAGATTATTCGGCCACCCATAGAAATGAAATTAGAAATTTTGTTTCCTTAGATCTGCAGCCCATTTCTGTGAGTGATGAGTGTTTAAAATTCAGTTCATCTAAGGAGTTGCTGCAGTGCAATGACAATGTATTTGGGGGTAAAATAACGACACAGATGAAAGGTTGTGACATCCTTTTTCCCTCCTAAAGTGCTTAACACTGCCATACTCAGGTATACTGATTAACACCAAAAAAATCTGAAGATCTGGCTTGATCTTATCCAATCAAGGCCACTGCCTTTTATTTGTAGTTGCCTCAGCAAGCTACAGAAAACAGCACTTAAGACAGCACATACTTTTATTACCCAACTGTCATATAATTGTTCAGGATCAATTACCAGGATCCCTACCTCCTGGGATGTCTGGAGAGATGCTGGTTGGGTAATAACTAAGTGCAGCATCAAGCTCCCTCTCTCTCTCTCTCTCCCCCCCTCTCCCTCCCTCCCTCCCTTCCTCCCTCCTTCTTCCTGCCTCTCCATTGCACTTCAATTTAAGCTGCTTCCAAAATTGCCTTTCTTCCCTAGTAGTGTCAGCATTACTGCTTCACTGTTTTGCTTTCCATTTGCAATAAAACAGACCAGGAAGAAATAATGAATTAGTGTTGCCAGAATACAGCATAGGAGACTTAAAAAATCATTGAAGGAGAGACATTCTTCTTACTCAGGCAACATCAGAGGAAGTGACTTCAAAGAGATGTCTCTTAGTGCACGTCCCATATTCACTTGGACATCTAATTTCTGGCAACCTGTAGACCAGAGGTTGGCTTTATCATGCATATTCTTACAAATAAACTCTAATGGGATTTCTGTTTGTTTTGCTTTTTTTTTTTACAAAGAGTGAAATAAATTTTTATTCCATTCAACATGTGGTGATATGTAATTGGTTTTTTTTAAATTCTCTTTATATTTCAAGCTTCAAGCTTTTATTGAGACTTTGGTAATTATCTATATGTTTATGAGTATATCAAACTCCATAACTCACCTCTCTAGAGATACTTATTTGCTAGAACTACCTAAAAAAAAAAACAAGAAATAAACAAAATGATCCTTGAAAAATAAAAATAGTTTCTTAAGGACAATGTACTAAAAGGTGTTCTTACTTTATGTCATAGAAATATCCAGCAAGTTGTCTCCCAGAGACTATTTAATTCTATTTCACAAGCAGCCTTAATAAGTTCAATTATCTGGTAGAAAAACTCACTGATACTATAACCAGTAAATTAGAAATGGAAGGCTTCTGGAGGAAAAACATTGATAATAGGAAGAAATAATCATTGAAAATCAAAAAAAGGGATAGAGGTAGAAATTTATGAAAATTAGACACAAGATATGAAAAATATGAATTTTACGAGTCATTTAATATATAAAGCATACTTATCAGCTAGTTAGATTGTTTGTTTATACAATAAATCTTTATTCTCAAGGAGAAAAATAAGTTGAATACCTTTAAGAATAGATATAGTAATAGATAAAACTTACATTGTGCTCACTCTGCCAGGCATATCTTAAGCTTTCTTCCTGTATTAATTTATTTCATCTTCAATGTACGAGGTGTGTGGTATTGTTGTACTCACTATATAGATAGGAAACAGAAACATCCAAAGGTTAAGCAAGTTGTCTGGCCACACACCCACGATGACTACAGCTAAGTTTGAATTGGCTCTGGAACCCACACTCAGATTTGCTCCTGAAAATCCAATCGACTTTCAAAATAAATGTGCTTTTGGTTATAAAAATATTTTCAAAATAGCTACTTGAGTCAGGCTGCTATTTGTCTTCTAAAATCGTTTCTCTCCTTCTTATATAACTTTACTATCTGGACACGTGCTACCCACCTTGAGACTACATTTTCTAGTTTCCTTTGTAGCTAGGTGTCTTCCCAATAGAATGTGAGCTGCAATGATATAGATAATTCCCATTTCACAAGGTTAAAGATATCTTGTATCCTATATATTCTCTTGGCCTTTCCTATGGGCTGCCAAGTGTTGGTACTGGCAACCCAGCTTTAATTATATAGCCAAGAGCAACAGGAAAAACAAGATGGGGGTTATTTGGGTACCTGAATGACTTCATGGGACAGAAATGTTTTGCAGTTGTGGTCTAATAAAAAATGTATTTGGAAGTGGGACCACTGGGTCAAATGGAAGTTCAATTTTTAATTTTTTGAGGAAACTCCATACTGTTTTCCATAGTGGCTACACCAGTCTGCATTCCCACCAGCATTATACTAGGGTTCTCTTTTCTCCACATCTTTGGCAGCACTTGTCTAGGAATATAGCCTAAGAAACTAGAAACACCAATCAGAAAAAAATTATGCACCCTTATGTTCATAGCATAGCAATGTATAATAGTTAAGATCTGGAAACAGCCCAAGTGCCTATCAGTAGATGAGTGGATTAAAAGGCTGTGGGACATTCACACTATGGAATACTATGCAGCTATTAAAAAGAATGACCTTTTACCCTTTGAGACAGCATGGATGGAACTGGAGAGGATTAGGCTAAGAGAAGCCAGTCAGAGAAAGGCAAGTACCACATGATCTCACTCATATGTGGAATATAATGAACAAAATAAACTGATGAACAAAGTAGATCTAGAGGCATAGAAGCATGGAACAGACTGAGGGATCTCAGAGGGAAGGCAGGGGTGGGGGAATCAATGGGGAGAGATTAATCACAGAATATATATGCTTATATGCATAACCGATGAACATAGACATTGGTATGGGGAAGGCCTGGGAGTGGGGCAGATGTGGGGTGGAGGGATCAATGGGGGGGGAAAGGGGATGTTGTAATACTTTCAACAATAAAGATAAATTTAAAAAAAGAAAGAGAGAGAGAGAAGAAGAAGAAAGAGAAAGAAAGAAAGAGAGAGAGAGAGAGAGAGAGAGAGAGAGAGAGAGAGGAAGGAAGGAAGGAAGGAAGGAAGGAAGGAAGGAAGGAAGGAAGGAAGGAAGGAAGGAAGGAAGGAAGGAAGGAAGGAAGGAAGGAAGGAAGGAAGGAAGGAAGGAAGGAAGGAAGGAAGGAAGGAAGGAAGGAAGGAAGGAAATGTGTATTTGTTCTTTGTTCTTGGCTCCTGGCACAAAGATTCTAACACAAGTGGTATTTTCTTAGCAATAAGAATGAGAGGAGGGTCTTTTGTTCTAATAAGGTGACTCTTGGCAGATCCTTAGCTGCAGGATAGGAACTTACCACCAGAAAGACCAAGCCTTGGTTAAATGCTAAGAACTTTGGTCCCATTCTTTACCCTCCAGGTTGAGTTAATAATCAATGGTTAATGATTTAATTAACCACACCTAGATAATAAAGCCTCCATAAAACCAGGGTTTGGAAAGCTCCCATCCATGTGCCAGGAGGGCAGCACATCCCAAGTCCTCAGGACTGAGGCTCCTGCACTTAGGACATGTCTGAACCTCACCCTGTGTAAGTCTTCATCTGGCTGTTCATTTGTATCCTTTACCATAAATTGCAATAGTAAATATAGCATTTTCCTGAGTTCTGTGAGTCATTCTAGCAAATGATTGAACCAGGCAAAGAGGTTATGAGAATTCCTGACTTTGTAGGCAAGTCAGACAGAAGTATGGGTAACCTGAGGACCTGCTACTTTTGACTGGCATCTGAAGTGAACACTGTCTTATGGCACTGAGCCCTTAACCTGTGAAGTTTGACACTAACTGGAGATAGTGTCAGAATTAATAGAATTGTAAGACACCTGGTTGGTGTCAGGTAATCAGAGAATTTGTTGGTGAGGGAGAAAGTATCAGCAGCTTGGGCCAATCATCTCTAAAGTGTTATGTGTGAGAGCAATAAACCTTAATTTTACTTAATCTATATTTTAAGTGTCTTTCTTACAGAATCTTAATCTGTTTCCTATCTAAAATAGAAGTAAGAATGTATTGTGCAATGATGGTTCCATTGAAATAACTATGTGCTCTATCTTGGATAGAACTATTTTCATAGCAAGTGGCCTGATTCAATATAAATTATTTGGAAAATTGGGACAGAGGTTAGTTCTAGACGAATCTATGACTTAGTTCTAGACTTATATATTTTCCATTTATTGAGCATTCACCATGTGTCTTATTATGAATTGAGGATATAAAAATACTGTTTCCTTTCTCTAAAGAGAAGGACAATAAAAGCAACAGGTATAATATAAAAGTATCATAATGGAGAAAAAAGTTTCTAAGAGATGCTAAAGGAGAGGGAGCCTAAAATTGCAAGAATGAAAAGGGAGGGAGAACACAGTGACTTCCCGAGAGCTGATGCTTGAGTTCAATGTTTAAGAATGAATAAAAGTTCACTGTGCAAAAAAGTGAAAGATATTCTGTGCATAAGCAACATCATTTGCAAAAGCATGAGACATAAATTAGCATGAGATAATGACTAACCAGAAGTCTTTCCTGGTTGTTGGAACATAAAATAGAAGAGCGCTGGAAAGATGACATGGGAGAGGTGCTGAAGAGTCTGCACTTTATACTGAAAACAGTGTGAGGTCATTGGCATTTTGAAATGGGCACGTGGTAGTGTCCATTTATTATATTTAATATATACCTTATACTATGTTCTCTGCTAGATGTAGGGCATACAGGAAACTGAAACATGGTGTCAGCCTTCAAGAAGTTCACGATTTATTGGGAAACCACATAAATAAACAACAGCAGTGCTTGTGATCAATGCTACTAGGAAGGCAAAAATAGTGTGGATAAAAACAGAATGTGAGAAATTATGAAGGTGAGAAAGAGGACAGCTCATCTGAAGAACTGCGAGTAGTTTAATAGTCACGGGATGGGGGGAACAGCATGGACAACAGGGAATGAGACTGGAGAATAGCTAGGGGCCGGATCAGAGAGTCTGTATGCCGTATGGAAATCTATGGCAGGCTGTGAAAAGAGAAATCTAGGAGGTAGAGACAGTAGGAGTGATGAGGAGGGACAGGACAGAGTATGAACATTCTTAAGTGTCTCCTTGAATAACTGGAATGATGGGCTCTTTACCTCAGGCAGTGAATTAATGGGACAGAGTCAATTCAGGAGCAGGAAAAGATTAAGCTGTTGAATAGATGTTCATTCAAGGGCTTGCCCAGTCCACAACCTTTGATGAGAAAGGCAACCTATTTTACTACCCAGTATTCTGCTCATAGTGGAGGTAATTGGAGTAAGGCCCTAGCCAGCCAACAGTGATGTGTCAGCATGAGAGAACTGCCAAGATAATGAAGTACTTACCGGTGTGAACTGACTTTATATGGTCCCAATGCAGAAATGCAAGACTGTGAGAGACCAAGGTGAGCTATGTACAAATCAAGGTTGTGAGCAAGCTGCTGTGTGGAAAGCAGCAGAGATGCATGCTCTGGAGACCCCATGCCAGCTCCTGACCGAGATGGGGTGAGGCAGCCACCTAAAGTGGTCTGCTGTTGATGACTTTCCATATCCACACCTTATGACACACTCACTTGTCCTTGAGGTAATGTCAGTAATTCTCTGTTGCTTGCAAACAACACCAAAAATAATTTTTGTGACTACTAGCTAGCTATGTGTCTTCTCTCTCATTTCTGGAAAAGCCTTTGAACATGAGGGTCATAGATGAAATTCCTTTAGAAGCATTATTTTTCCTTTCGGTAAATTTTCCTTTAATTAATGAATAAGACCTTTAGGTTTACTGTTATACAAGTAATGAGGGACCCCACGTTTAGAATGATAGGGGTTGAGAGAAAGCTGGCTATCACCCTGCCTAGTGCAAAGTGAAAATCTGTCGACCTTGCTGGACCTCCCCTCCCCTCCACAGCCTGCTATCCCAACCCTCTGTGAACAGAAGACCAGAAACAGATTACAGCCTCAGTGCAGGGACACCCTTGGTTCCTGGATGAGTTTCCCAAGGGATATGTCCAGGTATGGCTGGCCCAGGGCAGAGATGGCTGTTGCCTCACCCACCTCAGAGAGACCACAAGCTGTGTGTGGCTCCTGTGCCTGCAGCCAAAACCCCAGGGGAGGACATTAGGCAGCAGTCCTCTCTGGATGGCAATGGAGAAAAGGTGGTCCGGCTGGACTGGGGACCAGGGAGCTGGAGTGGGTGGTAGAAAACCTGTTCAGGGAGATGGAGAAGAGATGCAAGGGATATGCTTCTTTGCCCCACTGGACTTCATTTACAAAACATACATTCAAAGACAACCTTATTAACATTTTCAAGAAAGAATCTTCAAAGCATTAAACCCCAAGCAGTAGCCCTACTTAGTTTGGGACCCTATGTAACTGCATTGGTCACCTGCCCATAAAGCCAGGCCTGGGCTGATGGAAACTGGATGGATAAGGGAGGACATTAGAGAGAAAAATGAATATCTGTTTAAAAAGTTCTGATTTCTTTTTCAACACAAGGAAATCTTATGTATCACTTATGTTTTGAAATAAATGCATTTAATGCATCACTTTCCCTAAAGATAGTTACTAGACAGAATTCCAGGAAATTACCACTATTGCTAAAAACCAAACTAGGCCAACCAAAGTAAAATAGTAACAGAAGTATTATAAAAGTCACAATCTAAAACAACAGTATTTGTAAATTCCCATAATGTAGAGGGCAATTCTGAGAATCAACCATCTTGATGTTCATGATGCAATTTTTAAGTCTCTCTACCTTCATAAATTTCTTCTCTACGCCTGTGAGAAGAGAGGACTGTCATTTATCAGCATGAGTAATTATGTCATATGGGCCAAATTCCATCACAGGAAAACTCGAAACCCATGAACAAAGATGTGACCTGAAACTTTGGCCTTCGATCCCAAACATCCCCAGGCCTTGAAACGTAGCCTCACAACGTGTGCTTGCTTATTTCTTACTCAGCAGCTATTTTCCAGGAGGCAGCAATAAACATGTTTTGTTTGGTTTTGTTCTGTTTTGTAAAGGAAACAGGGGAGTCCCCAGGTTCTAAGCAGTATGCTAATATTTCCAATCATGCGGAAAACTCTTGGAAAGGGTGGGTATTAGACCAACCGATTGTTTTGTTTTTAGAAGTGTTCGGGAAAATGCGCTTTTATTCGTAACATTTTTCACTGAAGCAGCAACTTGGTCACACAAAGCTCCTGCTTAACAGAAGGAGGGGCTGGGGGGGAGAGAAAGCTGAAGCGTGAGAAGGTGAGGGTAGCTTCAAAATCTCAGGAGGCCGTGGGAGCGGCACAGCGGCCAAAGGGGACAAAAGACCACATAGCGAGCTTTTGACACCCCAAGAGTAGCTCAGGGGTTCTTTATTACTCAAGCAAAACATGAAAATTATTTTTCCCCAGCAGTGATTAGCACCAGCCATTGAGCAAGAAAGAGCTTTGGGACTGCAGTGTGCCACGCCTTGGATCTCACAGACGTTTTCTTTCCTCTAATGAACAACCCATATAAGGACTCGCCGCTACCCTGTGAAGTCCTGCTGTAATCCCCTGGGCCACACTCAAGACAGCACCAGTCTGTTAAGTCCATTATTCAGCTGAGACGTTGCCCTATGTCCACGTGTGATAATCGTGTCCTTTTTTCCTATATGCATCTTCAAAGGGGAAACCTAAATGCCACAGCACTGGGTTAGTGTGGGAGGCAGGCACGCGCCCTGGATGTTTCACTGCAGGGTAAGTGTTCCCCAGAAACGGGGCATTTTGTGAATCCAACAGGCTTCACCCGGTGCTGCCTCTGCCTCACCGGCACTGAAGTGCCATGATCGTACTCACCGCCCCGGACCCAAAAGCTGTGGGCAACTTTCTGCTCTGCCTGGTGAGGAAGATTTAGTCACTGTTATGGGCAGCTTATAGCTCATTTAATTGCTCATGTTCGTGCATTGGAATGCATATGTTAGTACTCAAGGCGCCCTGCTTAGGGAACCTTTGGGTTATTTAGTGTCAGCCCATTTCACTGGCACAGACCAGGCTCAGGAAGTTTGGCCCCCACCAAAGCGCTCTGCAGCCATTAATTCTTACAGAGCTCTTCGGGGGGAGGGGGGGTTGTATGCATAGCCCCAGCAGCCAGACCAGAAGAAATAGTGTTTCCCAGCGCCTTTCTACGTGTGCAGTTTTCCTTGACATTCTTTGCCAAACAAAAAATCCAGTTACCTGCTAGGCATCAAACTTCTTTTATCACAAGCCCAGAGGTGGTTGAAGTCCTTATGTTAGTCCCCTGCTGCACTGGACACTCCAGTGCTCAGAAGACATTTCCTTCCTTGAAATGCACACAAGCATAACAATCATACCATCATTTTATCTGGAAGGATCGCAATCACCTGGCCATTAGCTCTGACCACAGCATTGCCTGTATGAGTAATAGTCCCTAGAAAGATGCTTTGGTGTATTTGAAAAGTTACTCTAGAGGTAGTCTCATTCAATTCCCTATATATGTGAGTTTCGAAGAGGCTGGGGGATTTGTGCAAGATCATCCAGCTACTTAGTGTCAGAGATGGCGGTAAGCTGGGTGCCCAGAATTTCCTGTCCCTTCCTTCCCCAAGCTCTCCGGAGACCAGAACTGAACTTTGTGTAAACCATAGATCCTAGGACCAATGTCCTCGTTCTCTTAAGCAGTGCTAAGATTTGTTTTGCCCCCAATCATTCAACCAGGCAAATATTGAACAACTTATAATGTGTTAGACACTCAGCCCAGGAATACAGATAGATAGTGAAGCCATATTGAGTCTCTGTGTTCAGAGACATCTGTGTTAGACCATAACTCTGGCATTCGAGGTGCCATCTGATATTTTCACATGGGTCTGGAAGGACTCACACTCCTGAGAAACATCCTCTCTTCTTTTGTTGAGCAGAATTAGAAGGTAGAAGGTAAAGACCAATTTCAATGAGGCTGAAACTTGAAAGGATGACTTAATCACTTTATAATGTAATCTACGAAACAGATAAGTATGCAGACAGCATAAGCCATTAGTTTTAAAAATAATGAAATTAAACTCAAAGTGTCATTTTATTATCTGTAAACCAGGGGGTACCTGTATTTAGTAGGTGCATAGAATACAAGAAGAGCACAACGGATGTGATATATTGGGATTAATCATTTCTTCTCCAATTTGTTAGAACTTCTTCCTGCAGGAGATGAGATTTCAAGACCTGCTTGAGTGATGAAGAAAAGGGGATTTGTCAGGGAGGATCAGAAGTTTTGTGAGAGAAAGCAATTTGCCCAAGGTCACTTAACTAGCCAGTGTCAGAGTAAGAAATTAAACACACGGAAAAGAAATGAATGTTTCTATAGTGAGTCTCTTATAAGAGCATCTTCAAGCAGATGTCAGGAATATCTCTGGGAGGCAGACAAGAATTACAGTGACCTTTATGAAATTACACATTGTGACTCAGAGAAAAGGGACTCAGATTTTTCAACTAAGAAACCCAGGTTCCCAGAGCAGATTGAAACCGCTTTTGCTCTATTATGCCTGAAAATTCTTTCCATATCTCTATTGAACCTAGAGCAGGACAAAAACACCCCTCCGAAAAGATGAAACCTTACTTTACTCAACCCTTCAGTAACCCTCATTGTCCTCTTGAAAATAAGAGTAATAAATGAATGCAAACATTCACAGCCAAACATCTGTCAAGAATCTCTCCCAGATAATTAACCTGAGTAATAATGGAGCAAAGCGAGCAGCTTGCCTGATCCCATAAATGCCAAGTCAGAGAGACATTTCTTTCAATTAGTTCTATCACCTGGACCTGAAAGTTTACTTTCCTTATGATCAGATCCCTGCCCTTCCCAGTCTCGGGCCATTTTCTTACCTGCTTGCTTTTCTTTATAGCAAGCATCCCTGTTTGAAGTTATGTCACTTTTGTTTTCATTCTCTCTTCCCCCACTGGAGTGAAAGCTCTATGAGGCATAAACTCTGTCTAACTCATTACTGCAACCATAGCACTTAGAAGAGCACATAGATGACATTCAATAAATACCTGCCAAACAAGTAAATGTCTAAAAGGTGCCATGAAATAGTCACAATATTTTTTTCGGTTTTTTATTTTCCAAATGAACAAAACACTAAGAGTGTGAAATTCTGAACAAAAACTGAGGGTAAACAAGTGTTTTTTCCATGGACAATGTTTCACATTGTTAAATATTACATGTTACATACAGTGAAGAGTATGGATTGAGACCCCAAAGATCTGGAGATCATGCAGTAGGATCACTGATAGAAGTTACTTAGCAATCCAGTTTTTTTAAAATACATCTTGTTTTAGAATCTAAGTTGTCTAGATGAGAAATAACACAGTTCCTTAAAAGGCAGTGTGACTACTTTGTAATAAATAATATAAACAAAAATACTTTAAAATGGAGTCAGAACCGCCATCCTAGAACTGCCTTTGCATGTCTTAATGTTCAAACCTTTAATAGTAAAACGGGGCAAGGTGTTTTAGGGATAAGCCTAAAGCAGCCTTGTACTCCAAGCAACTGTTTGCAAAGATAACAAGAAAGCAGATATCATGACTACAGGACTGAAAATTACGAGCATTCTTTAGAATTAGTGTCATTATGTTTGCTTATCTGCATCTATAGAAATTCCCTCTTTCTATTTATATAATTCTTTCTCTTCCTTTCTCATAAATTCCCCCTTGCTTTTGTCTCCCAAAAGGAACATTTTGGGGTTTTCTCCTGAATCAGTGTTTTCTGAATAGCTATTCTTTTGGATCTCAAATGAATGCTTGTTGCCTCTCACTTTGGCCTTTTCACTTCCAGGTTAATTCTAGGGTTGGTCATAGATATTAGAGTTAGCTACTCCTGGGATTTGGATCTTAAATCTGCTACTCTCTGAACCTGCAAACTTGGGTAACTTATCCACACGGAGATTCCATTTCCTCCTCAGTTAACTGGATAAAATAATATCTACCTTACTGAAGTGTTGTGAATATTATAATAAAAGTTATCAGATAACATTTATGTATTATTGATATATAATATCATCATGATCATCATCGTCAACTTAATAAATAATGTAGTTAAAGCTTGAGTCCTGAAAATAGTAAACAGTTAACCAATTCTTGTTCCTACCCAGTCCACCTTACATCCCTGCCTACTTCTCCAAAGTCTTCTGCCACCCAACCCACACTGCCCAAATTGCCACATTTTCACATGAAAATGGGGTGCCTCTTAATTGGAAATTATTAAGAATTCCAAGACGGTGAGACAGAACATTAAACCAAGCCCCTCTAAGCCCTTCTAAATGCATGGATCACATTCCCGTGGAGCCAGTTCTACTGCCTGGTCACAACCCTGTAGTAAGTGCTACATGCTTCTGATTCTTTCCTCACTATCCTTCAGTCAGTTTAACGCCTTCCTTTTCTGGAGTTTCCAGCAACTCTACAGTCATGGCCAGTTTTATGATTCTTTTCCAGTGTTCTTTCTCTATTTCCCACCTGGTGTTCCCAGAGTTCTAACTAGGGCTTCACAGTGGCTGGGATAGTTCAGTTATCAGATCTGCCAGATACACATCTCTTCACAGTAGAACTGTTGACATATGCAATAAATATTTTGCCTCATAACTTTGTGTACAGTATAACCAGCTAAGAGATAATACTAATGTAACTTGTAAAACAGAAAGAAAAAAAAAAAGAAGACAATATATACCAGAAGGTAAGAACCTGGAATATTTAAGACAGAGTTTGATTCAAATTTCAGCCCTATTACTTTTTAGCTACAAGTTATTAAACCTCTCTAGGCCTCAGTTTTCTCTTCTGAAAATGGGGATAATAATATTGTTCATCTTACAGTTTTCTGTGTCGATTAAATTAATAACGAGTTTGCAAAGCACTTAGTACAGTAAATAATAAACTACCAGAACTGTTTACTACAGTGATTAAATTACGCAATTGTCTTATACAGACAGGATGTTTATGGGAGACCAGAGAAGGAAGATAGTGCCGAAGCAGTAAGGGAAGAATTCCTGTGGTAAGGAACACACCAGCCAGGTCTCCTCTCCATCTCCACTATTACGCCCTTTTTCAAGTAAACATCACTATTCCCTCAAACTGTCAGAATACCCTTTTAACAGGCATTATTGTCTCTATTCTTGACCCTCTAGAATCCACTCTTCACATATTAGCCAATGTGATATTTTTAAAACATATATCATTTCACAACCTTTCGCTATCTGTAAGCATCCAGGGGTGTTCGAGGATGCCTATAATCCAAAATCCTTACTGTGGCTCAGAAGCTCCAGCATAAACGGTTCCTGCCCACCTCTCAGAATCTGTCTCCTGCCGCTTTCCATTTTCCTTAATGCACTCATAATTTTTAAGTTCCACTGATCATCTTTCTGTTTCTCAGATAACATAACTTGATTCCTGACTCAAGGCCTTTGTATTCATATTTCTTTCTGCCTAGAATGTTTTTATCCCAGGTCTCCACATGGTCGGCTCCTTCTCAAAGTCTAGGTTTTGATTCAAATGTCACCTTCCTAAGAACCTTCCTTGATGATTTTGTCTAACTTAACTCATTTCAGTTGCTCTCTAATATATCTTTAAAATTTTTATAGCATTATCTGAAATTACATTATTCATTTACTCGCTTGTTACATATCTCTGCCTACTAGAACAAAAGTTCTGTAAGAGGAAAGCCATACTTATTTGGTTCAGCTCTGTCTTCCCTGTACTTAGTTCCAAAACATGGAAAACATATACTGAGTGCACTACTAAATCCCAAAGTTTGAATAGGTGGAGGGGATGTGGACAGTCAGGAGCCTTCCTACATATGATATACATGACAGTGGAAATGAGCGTAAGTGAAAAATGACTGGAAATGAAAAAAGAGAGGAGACTCCAGTGAGCTATTTCCAGAACCTCAATGGTGAAGCCATTAATTTCCCAGTTGTACAGTGAAATCCTTATGGTCAGAAAAGTGGGTCTCTACCATCTTTGTGATCATATATCCTAGCACCATTTGTAACTTAGGTTTTCAATAAATGGTTATTAAAGTAAATTAGCTTATTTCTCTTAAATAATATAAAAATGTGTTTATGGCTCTAATCTTAAGCCCAGGAGAGATTTCTTTCATTTTTCCCTTATTAGAGGAAAATCTTTTTTCATGAGTTGTAAGCAAGGAATTGTGTCCAAAAGCAGGTCATGTGGGTGCTGTAGTGTGAACAGGCTCTGGCTTAATTTTGTCATGGAGGGGGTGTCTAATATATTTACCAACTGAGGTTTATGTTGGTGAGTGTAGTGAAGATGCTCTAAACTATGTATGTCTGAAGGCAACCTTTTAATATATTTTTCATAAAAGCTTAAAAGGATGTATGCCTGGGCATGTTGTTCAGGAAACAAAAGGGATCCCAGCCTCTGCTACATATGTCACCAGTACAGCTGAAAATTCAGTTGCCACCACCTTCGGCAATGAGGCACTCCTTGTAATCATCACCCCTGAAAGTTCAAAAGGTGCCCAAAGGCTTCTTTGGCATTTCCAACTGCAGAGACATTTGATATAGATGTATTCATGTCACACGTGATTCTTTAGTATGTGAAGTTACTGTCACTCTCTCTGAGTAAGTCTAAAGGGTACCGGTTGAGAATTGGAAGTAAAAGGGGAACTGACTTGTTGTTTGCACAAAGGAGTGCAACTGGTGCCAGCATATTAAATAGAAGTTGAATACAGAACATGAGCACTCATAGAGGAGTAGGTGATCTAAATTTGGTGGCCCACATAACCTTGAATCTCATCAAAAAAGTTAACAGAGTCATTTTTTCACTTCAAAATTCATACCAGATTTTTTTAAATACATGTTTTTATTGATTTCAGAGAGAGGAAAGGAAAGGGAGGGAGAGTGTTGAAACATCAATGATGAGAGAGTCATCATCGATCAGCTGCCCCCTGCACGCCCCCTGCAAGCCCGGACTGGGGATAGAGGCCCCAGCCCAGGCATGTGCCCTGAGCGGGATGGAACCGCCATCTCCTGGATCCTAGGTCGATGCTCAACTGCTGAGCCACGCCCGGCTAAGCCATAGCAGATTTTTTCCTTCTGTGTGTGTCTGTACAGTAGTACCTCAGTTTTCCAATGTCTCCATTGAGCGTTTCAGTTTAGGAACGCCGTAAACCTGGAAGTGCGTGCTTCGGTTTCTGAACATGCCTTGGAAGTCGAACATGCCACACGGCTTCTGCTGAGGGCAAGATCCTGAGGCCTAGGTGTCGACTGTTGATCCCTCAGCTTTTGAACGTTTCAGGACTCGAAGGGTCTCCCGGGATGGAGTACATTAGAAAACCAAGGGACCATTGTATTTGGTGAGTTATTCAGTAAATCTCGAGTCTTAGTTTAAATAAATTAAGGTGTGTGTGTGCGTGTGTGTGTGTGTGTGTGTGTGTGTGTGTGTGTTGGAGACATCTTCTTTTGAGCTTGATTGAGCTTAAATGTGGTAATGAAAAGAGAGGAAGAGTGGAGGAGTAGCCCCTGTCTTTTCTCGCTGACTTAATGAAAAAAGGAGATGTCTGAAAACGGTAAACTAAATGCAAAATGAGAGATAGATGTTTGGCCATGGACATAGTCCTGCTATTTCAGCTTGTCCCAGTACCTACAATGCATAAAAAAAAACAAAAAACAGAAAAGTGTTGATATCTTCCAACAATGGTACTTAAGAATCAGGTCAAGGATGTCTGGGTCTAGATCTAACTATGTCATAATGTGAAACCTAGTCAATTCTCAACACCTCTCTGGGCCTTAGTTCAATCATTATTTAAAAATGGAAGGAAGGAAGATGATTCTATCTCTGAGGTACCTTCTAGCAGTGTTCCATGGACTAAGTAAGTGTCTATTACACATTGGACCCCTGATAACCAGAGGTGAAGGTTGAACCAGTATGGTAGACTGACCCATGTCAATAACATGACCCAGAGAAAATTTAGGGTATAAATAGATGTTACTTTAACAATACTTACTACTGGAGTTTATTTTATTTTGAATAATTTCTAAAAATGTACATGGTCCAGAAACTAAATATTAGGAGATTGACACCTGAACCCTAGGGGAAGGGTCAAGATATCCCATGACTGAATCAGTTTCAGAAGCAAAGAGTATTGTAAGTTAAAGGCACCCATTCTCACTCCTTTCTTTCAATTGAGGTTAATTGACATTTAATATTATCTTACTCTCAGGTGTGCAACATAATGAGTCAATATTTGTACATATTATAAAATGATCACCACATAAATCTAGTTAACATCTGTCACCATATATAGTTATAATTTTTTTCCTATGATGAGAACTTCTAAGATTTACTCTCTTAGCAACTTTCGAATATGCTATACTGTATTGTTAACTGTAGTAACCATACTGCGCATTACATCCCCATGACTTATTTTATAACTGGAAATGTGAACCTTTTGACCCCTGTCATTCATTTCACCCACCCCATAGCAGATGTTATTTTAGAAAGTGAGTGCAGACAGCTGGTTAGTTCAGAAGAATGGGTCATGGATTGATCCTGTTCTCACTTGCTGATGCCTTTTACCAACCTTTATTCAGATGTTAAGTAAAGATTAATTGAACATGCCTATGTTCAAGATATAATGTTAAATCTGGATTGCAAAAACTTTAATATATGGTAGACAAAACCTTGTAACTGTTGTAGCAATTACAATACATGTGAAGGATAAGGGTCATGGAAGCAAGGACAGACTTAGGCCACCTGAGTAGTATCACAAAGTCAAATTCTATAGCTTTTTGAGCTGAAAGAGGTGAGTTCTAAGATAAGCAAACAATAAAAATCTGAATAAGAAATCTTTCCTGTAGGTCTTGGGATTAAGAAACATGTTCAATCTGGCCAGTGTGGCTCGGTTGGTTGGGCATAGTTCCAACTGAAGGTCACCAGTTCAATTCCCAGTGAGGGCACATGCCCCGGCTGCAGGCTGGATCCCCAGTAGGGAGACAGTTGATAGATGTTTAGCTTTCTCTCCCTCTCCTTCCTCTCTCTCTAAAAATCAATAATAAAAAAAATAAACATTTTTATAAATTGGGAGATGGAAAAAAATTGATGAGGAAAAGGGAGCCTTACTACAGGTAACAAGGTAGGAAAGGGGCATGATAAATGCATCAAGATGACTGCTTTCTTGAGCAAAAGTGAATGAACCTCTTTGGGTCCACAGATGATTATTAAATGAGGCTATCTGACTTCAAAGACAACTTGTGTGGCTAAAACTAGGTTCAAATCCTTATAGGACACCTTTTAACATTTTGATCTTGGGGAAGTTAAGCAAACATTTTATTCATTAAAAAATAGGAATTATATTATTCAAAGATTTATTCTAAGGATAAATGTGATAATGTGAGAAACAAAATAAGTGCTCACAAAATTGTAGTTATTAGCATATATCATGGCATCATCTGTCCATGCATATCCTCATCATGTAAGGGAAGCAAAACAAAACTGGCTTACCTTGATATTTCAAAAAATATTAAATCCAGAAGATTTGAAAACAGCATTTAGTAGCTAAATACACACACACACACACACACACACACACACACACAAAGCCAGGGGAAGTAGGAAATAAATAGCAACAGAATCAAGGTCAAATAGAGGACTGAAAAGCAGTTTTATTAGGCAGGTAATGTAAATAGCTTCATATTTCATGTGGGCTAATTAGAGTGCTTGTGGATAAATGAGATGTACAAGAAATAATTTCCAGATATTCTTTCTTTGTTTAAGTAATGAAAAATTAAGCTATTTGATTGGCTACTTTAAAAGGGAGGGAGAATCCTGAGAAGCAAAATGTCCATTTTCATTCTGAATTAATGATTCACTATCCAAGTGTGAAATTAGATAAATACACACTCCTTCATGCAGAGCTAAAATTTAAAATGCCTGGGGATTTTCTACAGTGTCATACAGTGTTTCTGTTTTCCCTTTCTGCTCATTTCCCATACTTGCTGAATGGTGTCAAAATGTTTTTCACTATGACAGAAAAAAAAGAGAAAAGGGAGAAATTTTACCATTCACCATAAGCATACTGCAAATCACTTTCAAAACTTTTTGCTTCCCTGATAATCAACAGATAAAAAACAAAAGCATACTTTTGCATAAAGCAAGACGACCTTCTGTATTAGTGATTCCCGAAAAGATCTCACATAAGCATCTTTTCAGAGACAGGGTATCCTTACTCACTGACTCATCTCCACTTTTCCAAGATTATTAAGTGGAAATTCCAGCAACTGATTTAAATATATATATATATATATATATATATATATATATGTATTGTTTCTAAGCTATAATGTATCTTAGAAACATGACAACCACTTGGCTCTCAAGAAACTTAAATAAAAACTATATTTGCTTCCAATAAAATATTTATTATAGAGAAAAACAGTATTATTGTCTGATTTTATGCACATTTGCTATAATTTGTCTTGTCAAAGAACTTTGTTACTAACTTGCAGGAATTTAATGATGCTGCTGGACATTCCCTTGTCCTTTGAGAGGGAGAAAAATCGAGCAATCCCAGAATATGTAATAAATTTCATCAGGAAAGAAAAAAACAACTGTGCATTTCCAGAAGACATAACTTGATGTGGTATTTCTGCAGCAACACAAAATCCTCCAAGCTCAATCTAAGTGAAAAGGGTAAGGTATCTCTCCCCTGGATACAGAATCAGCCCCTGCGAGACGTGTTGGAATTCCTTAATAAACATTTACAGACCTCGTTGATTCAATATTCATTTTGACATAGTTGTATAAAACCAACATTGCCCAGCTGTTTTCCAACAAGTTTGGGAAGCAAAGTAGCATTGGAGAAGCCCCAACAAAAAGCTGACATTTCAGTAAATTTGAAGGGGCATATTAGATGACCCAGAAAATGCCATTCCGGCAAATGCAAGAATAGACGTCTCCAGGACAGAAGAGTATTCTGGCATCTGGACAGCACAAAGCTACAATCGGCCACTCCTGCTCTTCCAACAAGGGGAATACACTGGGAAGCGGTCCAAAGTGGTTGAAAAGGTTGGTAGAAAAATCAAGATTTTTATAGCCCACCAATTTAAAAAGTCAAAATGCATCACTTATTGAATTTTCAACTTCCAAGAACAAATTTTTCTCAAGAGAAAGCTGTCAGCTCATGTATTGTATTTCAAAGGTCTCAGAAAATACATGTTTGTCTTGACCTCAGTTCTCAACAGGACTGATGTGAATGCCATAATTTTTATTTTTCTTAAGGGAAATAAAGAAGGTGAGGAATCATAAATAAAGTGACATTGAGTATTTTCTGAGTTGTTATCCAATTATAGTCTTGTTTCTATCCATTGTTACTGACCCAATACACCCCCAAACCCAAATGTACACACTTATACATAATAAGCATCTTAAGAACATACTTAGATTTCACATTTTCAAAAGCCCCTTCTCTCTCTGGAGTAGTTCTGACTAATACACTTAGATAAAGGAGAAGTCAGTGGCTCATTCAAAAATCAACCAGTCAGAAATAGATTTACTTAACATCCCTAGAACAGACATCCAGATAAAGAAAATATCAGATGGCATTTCTAGTAACTCTCTTTCTCTTTCTTTCCTTGCTTCTCTGGCGGCTGAGTGACACTATCAGTTCCCTGCTCAGAGGATAGCAAAATAGGATGGTTCACAGCATTTAGTGCTCATGTCCTAGAGCAGAAAGAGTAGTGAAGAGAGGCTGACAAAGATATCTCCCCCTCAGTTATGAACCTTAGACATAACAATTGTGCAAAACAGAAATCTTTATAGCCTCTGGGTTCCTATGATAGTTATTATTTCCATTCCGTGGGAAAGAGCTAGCAGAAGAGTTCAATTACACGATCAAATAAATGCACGTATTTCAAACACTGGATAGAGTCAGTTTAGCAATCAATATCTCAGCTTTGTATTTTGAGTGAGTCAAATTTTTATTGAAGATGGTCCTGCTCTCCTCTATTAGATTTGATTTTAGTACCAATAAGTAAACATCATATGCTGAAATTATATACTTTACTATTTGTCACCATACATTATTTACAGTGTCAATTCAGCCTAGACTGGAACATCAAGGCATACATGATATCACGTTGCAGAACTGTTCAATGTGGAAAATACCTTTCTGAAAAATTTTAGCAATTTTCCAAAAAGATCTCTTTTAAAATGTAGCTTTAATGCCACATTTAAAGTGCTGCCCTCATTTGATATACTTCAGTGAAATCATGTTGCAAGTACATATAGTTCACTGGGCATCATTTTAAGTCAATAGGTTAAAGGACTAGCCAACTGGCCATTGTCCCAGAGCTAATATGGACAGCTGTTAAAACTCCACTGACTGATGTTCTATACTGTGTAAACAAATGCATAAATGATAATTTCTGGATTCTTCCATTTGAGTCAGACCTCTTGATATCATTTGGCTTTTTAGTTCCTGGCCAACTGTCTACTATTGGCAGAACCCTGGATATTAAAATATATCATACTCATCTACCAATCACTTCTGCCTTAAAAAAAGGAAAATTATAATTGCTAGTTATACAGTCTACTAAAATAGATAGCTTCAATCTACTAGAAATTATCTCACTTGATTGATGTATTTGTTTCCCAACCCAACCCTCTGTTGTTGCTATTGTGACTCCTTTTTGTTCTCTTGTCTCCAGAGGAAAGAAATCTTAGTTATGATCCATTTTCACTCCTCTGTAGCCCCAATCGAGGGAGTGTTTTGGTCTCCACATATATATGTATGTGTGTGTTGGGGTGAGTTCTACAGAAGTAAAAGACATGGATGCAAGGAAAGAAAATCTCTCCTCAGAGTGAGGCATCTCA
This sequence comes from Miniopterus natalensis, assembly GCF_054644295.1. Classification (NCBI taxonomy): domain Eukaryota; kingdom Metazoa; phylum Chordata; class Mammalia; order Chiroptera; family Miniopteridae; genus Miniopterus; species Miniopterus natalensis. The sequence continues at coordinate 35,257,512 of NC_142086.1, read as the reverse complement.
TATAAATTGGTTTTGCTGATATAAGCTAAGGAAACACTTTTACTTCTCACAGATTAAAGCCTCACTTGAATATTATTAGCCTGGGATTATAGAAGAGTGCCTCAAGGTTAGCACACACAGGACTTGCCCTGTGACTTGTTCAATTCTGGTCCTCAGACCAGATTTTGAGTAGCAAGGTAATAGAGTGTATGTGGTCCTTTAAAAATATGCGATTATTCTTACATTTAAAAATTATGCAATCACCCTGTTTTAGAGTCCCAGAGAGGACTCTGTGGGGTACTAGTTCATTGAGTCTGGTTTAATAAAAAAAGGATTTGGTGGTCACAAAATCTCAGGAAATGGTCAATGTTTTCTCCTCTTGTAGATTCCAAATGCAATATTACCACACCAAAGGATATAAACAATCCTACCATAAAAAGGTGTCTAAACATTCGTTTACTCTAATGATCCTTCATTTATTTGGTAAATAGAACATTTTAAAGTATAACATCTATAAAGGTGAAAAGGTAGCTTTCAATATCCTCTGGAAACACAATTTAGACACTGCTATTTATGTTTGTGTTGTTTTGTTTTCAAACTCCCTAAATTATGAGTGGTCAGCAGCAGGTGCATAGAGTGCTAAAGGGAAAACAATACAGGATTTACAGACAGACCTATGTTTGAACTACACTTTGGGAACCAAGGCAATGGTCCCTGTTGCTGAGCTGGGCATGGAGTGTGCAAAAACAGGCATCAGAACCTATGCTCAAGGGTTGAATATTTTCATCTAGACCTGGAAAATATGCATTTTAGCCAAGAATATGATAGACTGCTCACCACAGGCCTTGTCTCCATACTCTTGCACTGCATTGGAAAGCCCTCCACTGAACAATATCTGCCCATACTCCTTGATGACATTGGCAAGTCCAGTCTCAGATCTGGATTTTGTGTGATTTAGAGAAAATTTAAATTAAAATAAGAACAAAAGAATGAAATGTAATAATTTGGGTGCATTAAATCTTTTAGAATATTTCGTACTTGTTATATCTAAAACGCATTTAAAGCAAAGTCTTTATTAAGTTCAATAACAAAACATCACTAATTAAAGTAAGGGCAGGAGAAGAAACAATGGAATACATACATAAAGCTAAAACATAAAAGAACAATTGTAAATTGGCTGAGGTTCAAAAAGGTGAGAGGAGAATAAAGGGTCCTGATGCCAATTAGGAGTATGACACACAGATCATGCCCTCCTGCTCCTTTCACGCTCCTCACAATTTCCTCGTGAAACTTAATCTGCAGGCAATTTCTGAGAATTTGAGTTAGATCAGAGGCACCAAATCTCAAAATACAACTCTTGCCTCTGTGTCATTATAGATGGTTTCTTCTGTATTATGAAACAGTTTTACTAGAAATACATCATTAAACTTTAATAAACATATCATTAATGAAACTACACTGGAATTCTCAAAGTTGTACTCAGTATTGACATTTCATCTAGTGATGTATTCATTATGAATTATTACCCCACAGAAACTATTTTTGCAAAACATAGGATTTCCAATATGTTAAGGAAAAATAAAATTGAGTTTGATGCCAGCTAACACATTTAGAGTTCCAATTATTTTTCACATTTAGTATTACTCTCTAATAATAAAAACAGGTGTGAAACAAGAGAAAGAAACTCAAATTCTTATGTTAATATGAGCGCTAATACCTCGAAGACTATTAAACTTGTTATACTATTTATATCTGCATTTTATAGAAATTGAAAAGGAATAGTCAGGGTGAAGGTAATCACTTAAACTCTTAAAAATCTGAGAAATGTCATTATTATTATTTTTGGCAAATAATAGCTTTGCTTAGAATTATTAATCCTGATGGATAATAACGTAGTCATTACATTATTATTCAAATCCTATGAATCTGCAGGCTCTGAGATCAAAATGTATGCATTTGTTTTTTACAACTTAATAGTGTGATTTACTGTCTATTATTTATTTATTTTTCATATATTACATGAAACCAACAATGGGACCCATTCATCAGAATTAAATGTAGTTACTTCAAGAGAGACTCATCCAGGACTTATGGTAAATTGTCCCAAAGTTGCTTCCTTTCATACATATGTTCACATATAGTTTATGTTGGTCTTTGGGGATATTAACATTTGCATTCATTTAAGAAATATTTATTGGCCAACTGTATACCAGATAATCTATTAGACACTAGTGTTAATCGGTGAATATTTAAAGATGCAAGATTCCTATTCCAGTATGAGTTGGGAGTGGGAGAGACAGTGAGAGAGACAATATAAAATAAAACAAATAAAATAATTTTAACAATAAAATATGACAAGATAAGACAGAGTGATCTGAAAGAGAAGGGTTCAGGGGATTTACTATGAGATTCAGAAAGGTCTCATTGAAGAAAATAAATATAAGCTGGAATCTGAAAAATGAGGATAAGTCAATAATTCTAATTGGAATATTATAGCAATTTAAATGTCCTTGTGAAAGAAGAAGTTTGGTTTCTCTGAGGAACAGAAGGCCAAGACCCTGGGGCACTATGAGTGAAGGACAGAGTGGTATGGGGCAAGGTACGAGACAGTGGCACAAGATGGAAAAGTATGGGCATTGTTTATAATGGCAGGTGCATATAATCAAAAGCAGATCTACTGTTAGTTGTTTCCATTATTAAATTATTGACAAACAACACAGGCCCTTTTTACCTGCACCTGTTGGGCACAGGGGAGACTGAAGTGTCTCCTCCAATATTCATACACATACACATAAACACCAATATTGATAAACTACTACTGAGCTAGGTGCGATCCCAAGCACATATAGGGCAGAGGTGCTAAGTCTTAGTTTAAGAGTTAGAGCTGGGTCCACATTGTTGCTTTATTTGACCTGAATAGTGCTTTGAAAGATAAACTGAAATACTTTTCAATATTCAAAAATTGAAAGATTTTATGTAAAACTGTGTTTAAAGTTCCTCTTGAAATATCAATTCTGGAAACACTGGCATCACAAAAAATCATGCCATTTGGATAGGGAAATCATTTTTTTATTGTTGACCTTGAGAATAAATGACCTGTTAAGTAGGGCTCCTGGTGGTTGATTGGACTCAAATTTGAAAACAGAGCCTAGCAGCCATTGCCAAACAGGGGGCCTCTCATGCAAGCTGCACTTCAGGGAGAAGCCTACACTGAAATGATACCTGAACTACACCACATGCCTCCTACACTGAACTCTCTGCCTGCACTATGTTCCTGCTGCCTGAGCCAACCCTTATAAAGCACTTCCTTGAATCACATTTCAATGAATAGGAGTTAGATATTCCCTGGCCAACTGGATCTGCACAGCTATATCCTCGTTAGTATCTTCCCCAGCCAAGCAAAACAACTCTGTTCTGACCAATCAAATGAGTACTTTTTGGACCAATAAAACTGAGAATTTGGAGCCCTCATTTGCATAAGAAGGAACCAATCAGGGACCAGGATGAGGAATTCTCTCTGTATAAGCCAGCTCCCCTCTGGCTCAGAGAGCACACTTTTGGTTTTCACAAGGACTTTCCCTGGCTGGAGCTGTAGCACTGAAACTGTCCCATCAGAGCAGAGCACAGCAGCAACATGGGAGTAGAGCAAGAGGGAGTGGAACTGAGCTGAGTTACACTGCAACACCAGAGCTGTAACACTGGGGCCACCTTGCTTGAGCCACTTCACAGCTGTGCTGTGTCATAATAGAGCTGTATCACTATTGAGCTGTTTCACAATCTGGCTGTCCTGCAGCAGTGCTGTATCACAATTGACATGTTCCATGGCTATGCTATACCACAACTGAGTGGTTTTCCCTGAATAAAGTCTCTCCACTCACCACACTCCAACTTGGGTTCTCATATTGGCATTGAATTGGCAAAGACAACCTTCCGTTGATACCATTTTGTTACTCCTCTATACTTACTACTACATACCCCATACTGTTTCAATTCCATTGTACTTCACTTATTCATATTGCCTTCTTGACCCTATAGGCCTTTGGCTTTGTCATACAACTGAGAAAGCACAAGATAGGTTTGTTCAATGCATGTTTTAAACAAAGGTATGTTATCTGATTTTCAAAAATCAGTCTGGTTGTTGTGAAGAAGATAGATTATTATTTATAGGTGGTCAAGAGTGGGCCCAGATAAACAAGTTAAGAAGACAAAAGAATATCCAAAGGAAATAAAATGGTAGCTTGGATGAGAGTAGAGGCAATGGAGATGAAGAGAAGTGGATGGGACAATGTACAGGGTGTCCTCCCAAAACGTATACGCTTTAAATGATTATAAAGTTAGTGTTTATTAGCATACAGTTCACTTTCAAAATTTAAAAGAATCTACAGAAATGAGTTTGTATTCAATTTGGGGGCTTATCTCCTATATTGACTTTCTGGTAGATTTGATAGTGTTGAGATATAACTAAGGGGAAAAGGAAAATTAAATATGACTAGGTTTCTGACTTGTAAATGTTTTGGTTTGATTATGTTGGTTAATATGGGCAGGAACGCAAGAAGCTTAAGTGTCAGTTAAAGATTATATGGTTTCTGCTTGATTTTTCGGAAATAGTCATGAAGAGCTAGGAATTTGTTTAATGTTATTAATTGAAAAGATTCAATATCTACACACCTACCATTCTTCTTTTCCATCCAATTACATCTCTTAATAGCATAACCGAGTGTTTACCTTCTCCAACCTTCTTTTTTTTTTCTTCATGAACAAAACACTTGCTTTCTCATGATACAGCTGTCCTTTCATGTGTGTGGTTAGCAATGTGTCTTTTAGGGTACAGTGTATAGTTATACCATTAATCAGTTAATGAAACTTGATGTGTAGTACACATTATTAAATTATTTTTCTTTACTTGTATGAATAGCCATAGTGCTAGACTGTATTGTGCTTGATGTAATTACCTCAGAGGAGTTGCTGATAAAAATTTGTTGCCACAGAATACTATTTAATGATGTTAACTAGCTACTTACTGCATCTAAGTAAATTAAACATGTTGAGATAGTAAGGATTTGTTTGTTTGTTTATTTGTTTTGTGTGTGTGTGTATGTGTTTGTGTGTGTGTGTTTAGTATCTTATGTGCTGCCATCATTTAGAGAGGCTGTGGGCACTAGAAAGAAGTTCTTGAAGATTCAAGGCTAAGTGTCCTGAGGGAAGTTGCATATGTGCCGCTAAAAGGCAGAGGCTATGGGAGTGACTAACTGAGGAAACCTAGAACACAAACATCTTTCCCTTCTAGATATGGAATTTGGAGAGCAACAGTGGTTACTCTTGTATTAAAGATCGCATGAATGAGTGGGGAGCTGATAGGACTTTCTGTGTTACTTTGCTAGGGTTGTCATAACAAAGTACCATACCTGAGTGGCTTAAACAACAGAAATTGATGTCTCTTGGTTCTGGAGACTAGATGTCTGATATTCAGCTTGCCACCGGGGCCATGCTGTCCTTGAATGCATTAGGGAAAGATCTAAGTCTCTCTCCTCAAATAGGTTCTATCCTGTTTCTAAGATACTGAGTTGCTTTTCAGAGACAGTGGGCCAAAAACACAAGTCATGCAGCCAGCACATGTACAGAGGAGAGAATTTTTACCTCCAGTCATAACTGGAACCAAAGTCTTGCCTGCTCAACCCCCTACCCTCAACTTAAGGACAGGGACATGACCAGAACTTGAACTTTGGAACCCTTTCAGAAGCAAAGGGTTTGTTGTCCAGGAAGATCCATTGCTGAAGCCCCTTGCCATATCTTACCATAAATGGTCTAATTCCAAGACTCTAGTTGAAACCTTCCCTTCCAGTGCTTCCACATACCAGTCTGTCCTTCCCTAATCCCTTAAATTCCACCCTAGACCCTCCATCGACTTCACATTAAAGCCTTTAATTTTCTCAAAAGCCAATGCCATAGTATTGGTTTCTATATACATCGACAGCAAGCCTTGCTCTGTAACACTAGCTTCTAATAATTCCTTTGTTTGTGGTAGCATAACTCTAATATTCTCCCCATGTGCCTGTGTCCAATTTTTTTTCTTTTCACAAGGATACCAGTCATGTCATCTTCAGGGCCCACCCTACTCCAGTCTGAACTCCTCTTAACTAATTACATCTACAATGACACTATTTCTTTCTTTTTTAAAAAAATTTATGTGAGGGAGAGAGAGAGGGAAACATAGATTTGTCGTTCCACTTATTTATGCATTCATTGGTTGTTTCTTATATGTCCCCTGACTGGGATCGAACCTGTAACCTTAGTATATGGGGATGACGCTCTAACCAACCCAGCTACCCGGCCAGGACTTGACACCATTTCAAATAAGGTCATATTATGAGATTCCTGGAGTTAGGATATTAAAATATGAATTTGAGGAGCAACACATTTCAATCCAAAATACCTTCCTTATCAGTGGATGATCCAGAGCCACCTGGTCCTCCACCTCTTCTGGATCAGTGGTGCAACTGAGCTGTGCTGTGTTAAGTGAGCCTTCAGCTTAGCAGCTCACCTGCAGGTATAGAAGAAGTCAAAGGAGAAAAAACTGGCAGAATAATAGGCAATAATACTTCAGAGAGACATTAAACAGAAAAGTAAAAACTAGAGAGGAAAACAGGGGGATGAAGATGATACTCTTAGGTAAAAAGAAGATAAATTTGTTTATAGAAAAACTTTTCTTTTTCTTCCTTCAAATTATGACAAGTGCAGTGAATGCTAAGCTCATTGCCAAAGATAACCCATAGATGGCAGAAACGTCTGTAAATTCTGGATGGATTAGAAAGGATAACCTCAAGTGGAGTTCTGGAAAAGAGGGCCATCTCTCAAAAATTAAAATAACCCATTGGCAAGGCAAAGGACATCTGTACTTTGGGATGATAGCAGTCATATATAAATGTGTTCCATTATATAAATTATTGCATATTTGCTAGTTAAATTTTTATTCAGATAGCCCCTTAGTGAAAATGCTGGCATGACTGTCTCATATTTCACTTATCACTAAGAATGATGAAAGAATGAGGAATGTGCCCACAATAGCCTAGACCACTTGTGAAAATATGCATTGACATAGTCATTGCATTTCAAATTCAAAGGGCGATGTTTTCTGACCTGAATTAGTTTCCTATTGTTGCTATAACAAATTACCACAAACTTACTGGATCAAGACAGCATAAATTTATTATCTTACAGTTTCTGTATGTCAGAAGTCCAAAAGGGTCTAAAATCAGGTGTCAACAGGCTGTGTTCCTGTCCGGCAAGCAGCTCCAGTGGAGAATTCATTTCTTTTCCTTTTACAGTCCCTAGAGGCTAACCACATCCTTTGGCTCATGGTTCCCTTCCTCCATTTTCAAAGCCAACAACACTGCATCCTTCTGACCATTCTTTTTAGCCACATTTCTCTCTGACCACAGCTGGGAAGGTTCTCTGCTTTTAAGGACTAATATGATTAAATTGTTCCCACATAGATAACCCAGTATTCTCCTCTCATCTCCAGGTATGTAACCTTAGTCACAGCTGTAAAGTCTCCTTTGCCATGTAAGATAACATATTCTTAGATTCCAGAAGATGTGGAAATCTTTATTTGGGGGCTACATTCAATCTGGAAATTGCAGCTATCTAACAATATATCAACTACAGTGGTACTTGTTCAAGAAGTACTTGTTGATCAATTTAAGAGCATATATAAATGCATAGCTCTTACAAAAGTAATTCTGAAGTATCCCAACTAGTGGCATATCATGCCAAGTATCATGTGTCAATTCTGAATAAGCCACACAACTGTTCTTCAGCAAATGAGATGACATAAAGTATGCCTTATAAAAAATTATATTTTCCTTAGGGCAAAATGAACAGTCAAAGTAAATACAAACTAGGGGTGGGAGGACGATGAGAGAAATAAATACAGCACAGAGAGCTTTTAGAGCAGAGAAATTGTTCTGTATGATACCATAATGGTGGGTAATTGTCATTATACATTTGTCAAAACTGATAGAATGTTCAAAACCAATGAACCCTAATGTCAGCGATGAACTTTGGGTGATAATGATGTGTCAGTGTAGGTTTAGAGACTGTAATAAATGTGCCACTCTGTGGGAGGTGTTGATAGTGAGGGAGGCTATATATGTGTTGGGACAGGGGGTATATGGGAACTCAGTACTTTCCATTTATTTTCCTGTGAACCTAAAACTTTTCTAAAAAATTAATTCTATTAAAAATTAACAATAAATACATGCAAAGAACCAAGTCAACATGTGTTGAAACATAAAAATGCATAATCATTTAGAATATGACTTTGGAAAAAAACCATCAGACTAATGCATCATTGTATTAATTCATTTAAAGCACCATAAACAGCTACCTTTGATTTGGGATGGAAATAGGAAGGAGCAGAATAGTAGTCTATAGGTATAGAGATGACTAAAATAATAAAAGGAAAATGCAATAAAAAGGAAGTGAGTAGACTTGGACTCTAATTTTGACATGGTCACTAATCATCATCATGGTTACAATGCTTATCTTTTAACCTTTCTGGATCACAGTTTTATTATCTATAAATAAAGTACAGAAAATAATTTTTAAGATCTCTTATCTCTTACAAAAATTGGGATTTAAAACTTATGAATGAAAATCCATAGGTTTAAATAATTACCAGTACCATGACCAGTGGAGATTTCTGGAAGTATTAGAAAAGGAAGGGTGGTGGAGGGGCAGGTAGGACAACCAGAGAAAATATAAGAGGCAGAATGTTACGCTTGATGTTGGGCAAAAAAAGATTTGAGCTCCAAGGAACTGGGTTTATTTTATTGTGATTTTTATTAACTAAGTCTCTCTGTGTGTTGTTTGAATGTGAATTTTTATTAAGAACTTAAATTCAGGTCTATTACTGATTGTATTTCTGTTTCCTTGTTTATTTTTAAGTTATAACTCTAATATTGCATGCTTTAATTTTATCAGTAATGTGTGCCTTTTATGCTGCTGCGGAACCGGAGACGTTCCCCTTAGGGAAAGACCAAGCGGCACTGGGAGGCTCGGGGTTCAGGAGGTTTACTGTCCCCTCGGGCCCAGAGGAGTCCAAGTGCAAAGTCTGAGCCCCCAGCGCAATGGGGAAGGAGTTATATGCGGTCCCTGCTCCCGCCTGCTTGCGGTAGGAGGGCGGGGCTCGCCTAGCTAGTTTGGCCCCCCAGGGAAACTGGCGGGGTGCAGGAAGGAAAAGCCCTGGGGGAACTGTTGGCCATGTTAGACCGAGTTTTCTCTTATCAATGCATGCTTTAAACATAAAATTATAAAAATATACCTTTCCAGGGCTGACCTGCAAAGTTTTCTCTTGCTCTATATTTCCTGAGGAGGCTGAACAGCTGTCTCTCAAGCAAACAATGTAATCTTTACCATCCTGACACAAGATAATTACGTTCTTTTAAAGAGAGCTCTCTCTAATAGGCACTAAATGTCAAAAACACACTTCAAACCCCTTAAAAATTCAATTTCAATAAAAATAGCCAAGAAATCTAATATTAAGATCGTCTTATGTTTCTTAGAGTAAGATAACTGACAACTCTACCCAATACATCTGCCAGAATACTTAACCTGGAATTTCTAAGATCTCTTTAGTTTAAGCGCTCCCTTAAGAAGCTTATTTAAATGAATTCCTTTGTGAATATAAACCTATTTCCTCTCCCATATAATTAAAATAATTGTAAGTTATGGCATGGGCCACTGTGTCCATCCAGACATTGATTTGTGCTGGTATTGCTACATCTCAGCTTTCAAATGTGTGCTTTTCTCTAATATGCTTTACTCGCAGCCATTTCAAGTGCATTCTTTTCTGGTATAAGAAACCATAATACGTTATTGGCAGCCATGCATTCTAAGGAGGTGGAATTGATTCTTAGGATAAAGGAGCCTCTACTCAACACATTTTAGCATAAGCAACTATTATCCGCATTCCTTGAGGCAGATGAAACCGGTGAAAGCACAGATTCCGATGTATGTCTCAATGCTGCAGTGATAGTTTCCACAAACATGCGTGGAAAATAAAATGCAAATAAATACAGCATTTAGGACTGCCATTACAAAGGCAGGTGTGGGAAGATAGCCAAGTTTTTCCTAATTGAGCATTCTCTGACAGGCAGCATGTATATGGTGAGCTAGTATTTACCCAGGGAAGGCACCTTTACCATGCATACGCTGCAGGCTCTCTGACAGGCTTTTAAAAACAATCTCTGAAAACCAGACGGTGTCTTTAATTGTGAACAAGTAAACATTAGTCTGAATAGTGTGAACAATTCAACAGATGAAATGAGACAGAAGTTTACTCTGCAGGTGGGTTAACAGCTGCTGCCGAATACCTCTCCATCCCCTCATCTTGGGGCAAGCTTATAGCAGATTGACTGAATCATTTACTCTGTCATAAAACCTCAAGAGCTGAAAAGCTGTTTCTCGTGAAAAACGTGATTAATGCCAAAGGCTAGGCCCTTTGATTCTCTGAGACAAAGCTTTTGATCCTTTGAAACAATACTCTTTCACTTTATAAGACATATTTATTTCTTACTATATTTTTCTGAAGTTAAAATCATTGAAAAAACTAGCCCTCAAAATTTAATTGCCTATAATTTTGCTATCAAGAAAACCCATCAAAATGCTCTAGAAACAGAGGAGTGATTGAAAATAAGAGACAAGTGTCTAGCTATCTGCAAAACTATATTGAGCATTAAATTAGAATCACCCGGTTTTGCTTTGCCTGATCTCCTTCATTTGCATCTTGTGTGCCTACCACCCCCAAAATGCATATCCTCTCCCACATCTCTCTAATGTTATGTTAAACGAGGATGCCAGAATGCATCTCCAGGGCTGAGCTTGCAATCAATTTGATTTTCGAGAATCAAATCCCAACTGTAGGAAGTGAACAAAATTCAGAGATGTTGTTGATTTAAAGATCTATAAATATGTAGTTGAGAGGAGAGGAAAAGAAAAAATTAGAATAAAAGGGTAACCTAAAATTAATTAGAGTGTCCCCAAAAAATGTATACACGCTTAACAGCTGATAGCTCAATTGATGGGTTTTTTTTCTTTTCAGATTTAACCCATTAAAATTAATAATTATTCAAAATGTGTATACATTTTTGGGGACACCCTGTATATGGGTATTTAAGGACTTTAAGAGTCCAATAAAGTGAATGACTGATTCTTCTATTTGTCCTATTTCAGACATAATTAGTTTTACGCCATCTTTCTAGTACAGTGTAATCATGTGCTCTATTTTCACCCTGTTTTGAAAAGCATTGTTCTTCCTGTTTCGATAGGTGGAACTTCAAATACTGTAACATAGATGGTATAGAAAATGGTATGTTATAGTGTGCTGTAACCATGAGCCTCTTCTTCTCAGGAATTTTATGTCAGCATTGGCCCAGGTTGGACTGAGACTACTGCACCATTTGATGTGTGGTCTTCCTGGTGTTGTACTTTTACTACAATGAGTGATGAGGCATGGAGTAAAGGTGAACACACTGTAGCAGTTTTCCAAGTAGATAAAGTCTCTGAGGTTATAGTTTTACAAGGTTGTTGGGCTTAGCTGATTTATGAACATGTGTCTAGCTGGGCAACTCTAATTAAATTTAAGTCTTTGTATTACAGGGATCGGGTTTTTAATAAATCATTGAGAGAGTGAAAGCCAAAGGAGTAACAGTCTAGTTCTATTGTGATGTTACTAAAGCCAAAGAAGGAAGTCTTGCTGTATTCTTTTCTATTTACTCAAAATTTTTTTGGTTATTTTATTTTTTTATTCATTATTGTTGACAGTATTCATGTAAAATATAAGATTTATGTAAAATATTATCATATCTATGAAGACTTTCTGATTTCTCATGCAGAATTGTTATCAATGGGGGGAGGTCCTTGCCCCCACCTGTTGCTTGTGGGAGTGGGCTTCTTGCACTATCCCGAGAAAAGGAATTTTCTGAGACTTGCACTGGAAGATGAAATATTGTAGAAAGCTCTATTTCTGTGGAATCAAACCCCTGAGTTTCCTAGGTCACCTCTCCCTCCTTTGCTCCATGGAAGAAGTGTAGCTGTGGCTTCAATAGGGCTAGAATCAAAGCTCATGTCTAAAATTTTTGCTCCATATCCAGTCCAGCATCAGGCTAGCTTAATTTGTGTTCCCAGTTGCAGTCCATCAGTCCACTGTGTGTGGGGTTCACATGGCTGTGGACCCAGGGGCTTTGGAGGAAACACAGGCAAATGCAAGGAAGCAGAAACAAGAGAGCCCCATAAGCCAAGAGAACACCAAGAGACAACCAAGAACAATGAGAGAGCAAGAGAGAATTCCTTTGTTTGAGGGGATTAAGCATCCTCAGTTCTCATGGGCTTGCAATGGCCCTGCCTGCTCTAGCCAATCCATGGTTCCCAGGGCTTGACTGGCAGGCACTTTCCCTATGTCACCCCAACTTCACTGTGCATGTATCTAGTTCCCCTTTGTTGGACCCCTTCCCAAGTGATCTGCAGGGAATGGGCCAGTGGTTACACGGGGAGTGTGAAATATCAGCTTCCTGGTGAAGCCGCCCAAATGACATGCCTGTAATGTCTGGACTTCCTTTTTGCTCCTTTTCTAGTATCATTAAGTACTAATTACAATGGTATCAGAATTGGCCATCCCCTTTTCTTTCTGTAACTACTGAATCTTACAAAGACATATATCATGAACTAACATTTTTATTATCATATTTTTTTGCATACTATACTCTGTGTATAGACAGGGACCATGCCTTTTGTATCTTTGTCTTTTTATCACCTAGCACAAGATCAAGCACATAGAATGTGCTCAATAAAAAGAAGAATGAATGGACAAATTGCAAAAAAAAAAAGGGTCCTAAATCTGCTAATAACCTACTGAAAAGCAATTAAGGTGGAACATTAAAAGTAAGGAGGGTAAAAAAAAATGGGGACATTTGTAATATTCTTAACAATAAAGATAAATTTTAAAAAAGAAAACACTGAAAAAAAAGGACTGCTAATATCTAATATTGGCAGAGCAAGCAGAAAAAAATAGAGTATACAACAGAAATAATAAAGGTGTGGGGGGTGGAGTTTGCCTACTATACATGAAAGAAAACCAGTAGCCCAAGTTGCTTTCTAATGACTGTAGTGTCCTAGGCAGTAAGATAACAATTAATTTGATTGAACTGAGCAAAGTTGATGAATGCTTCCTATATGCCAGGTAGTGCAGTGAGCAATGTAGAAGAAGAAATACTTTCTAAAGTAGCATAGCAATATGTATCTTCTAATTAAAGAAATAAAGCAAGGAACAACTTAAAATAAAACAAGACAGGTTTTATAAAACTCTTTTATAAAAAATAAATGCAAAATTTTCTTACCCAAGAGAGTTCAAGGAACAATATTCTATGATGAGCCATGAGGATTAGAAAAGAGCCGTCATGAAATAGTGGCATGTGAGTTTGGCTTTGAGCTTTCACACCTGAATGTGCTCAATTTTGGAGTGCATGCTAGTTCAGGTGCTTTAAGAAGCAGCACTAAGAGGAAAGTAAACGTGGGAGAGATGTATTGGGCAAAGTGCCTGTGGAGGCTAAAGGGAGAGGTATCAGTAATAGGTAGAGAGAGACTTCAGGAAATGATGTAGGTCAGATATCTATAAAAGGAGAGAGGGTAAGTCAGAGAATTGAGAAGGAAGAGCCTCAAATTGAAGGGAATCCCTGAGAAAGTCTGAGTCAGGCTGATGGGGAAGCCTCAGGACAAAGACTGCTCACTGCAGGACAGCCACTATCAAAGCACTGGCTGGGAGCAGCCCAGGAAGAGCAAGACCTTGGTGTGAATATTGTGCCAGATCCCAAAGAAGTGATAGCTGGAGGCTGTTGACACTCCTCACTTCAAGTTCTCTCTTCAAGGGAGATCTGAGAAATGCATGCCCACGGATGTCACAGATGGAGAAAAACATTTCAGGAGAAGGAAACATGGCTCAAGACATGGGGACACATAGATGAAACCTTTGGTTGTAAACATTAGTATGACCAATGAGCCACCATTGGCCTTTATGCTAAGCAGTAATGGCAAGCAACTGTCTAAATCCCATTGCTGTTTTGCTGATTTCTTTGCTTTATTTTTGACAGTTTGTTTATACTTCCAATTTTTTTCCTCTTGAACCAAAGAACAGGCCCATGTGCCCAAAAGCCATCATGACTGTCTAACCATGGTTGAAGAAAAGATAAACGAAAGGCCAAGGGCACCTTTTTCCCCTCACAAATGGCACTCAACCATAGTCTTACCACTTTCTTATTCCCATTACTCATATACTGTAACCCTCTCACCAAAAACGTGAGGCTCTCAGACATTTTCATTGCATCTTCTTTTCCAACATGAAACATTTTTAGCACTGAAAGAATAATTCCAAAATAGTTCACATATGTATGTGTTGGTAAAATATTTGTTGCTGCATCTGTGTTCCAGTATTTATCAACCTTCTAAGAAAATCAGGTTTTGACAGGTGATTTATGTGTTCAGTTGGAAATAGCTGCTTTCCCTGAAAGACAACAAGAAGCACATGGAAGGATGTCTTAAATACTCTTTGTAAAAATTTCTTGGCAATAACTTATCTGTATAAGTTTAAAGTAGCTCTGGTGATACCTGACCAAGAGTACACACTGGGTCTCAATTTTGTTTACTTCTTTTGAAAATGTGTTCTGCACTCTTAAAGCTGTGAAAATTCATTTTATTTTTAAGTTTTTAATTTTATCTTTATTGTTGAAAGTATTACAGATGTCCCCCTTTTCCCTCCGGTGACCCCCTCTTCCCCACTTCCCCCCCTTCCCCAGGCCTTCACTACACGATTGTCCTGCAATGATTACCAACTGTATTGATGGAATGAGAGACTTTGCTCTAATAATAGCCTCCTGTAACTTCAAAACCTAACTGCTAAACTTGGCCCTCCTGTTATCCGTCAGCACCAGGCCATGCTTTAGGAGGGCAGACATACATTCCTTTAACATTCTTATTTAATGAATCACATCACTAAAATAAAATCAGCAGGAAACCCAAAGAAGCAAGTGATTTCTGATATGCCATCTCATGGCACCACAAGATGGTCCAGAACTTAGAAACAGGGAAATGGAGCAACAGGTCATAAGTTCCCTCAGAGGAAAGATGAGTGCTGGAGTAGAGGGGTCTGAATCACTATGAATAATCTGTAACCAACAGGTTCAAGATCCAAGTCCTCACTGAGCATTTCAACATGTCTCCTGAGCTTTCAAGATTGGGGAGTCAGGCAGAAATGGACTTATGATAGACTGGAGATGATGAAATAGGAAAGTGTGTCTGAAAGGGCCAGGTGGCTACCTTCATAAAAACATTCTTCCCACATTGGTGTCTTAGATACATGAAACAACTTATATGTTAACAAGTGTATGGGGTAGAAGTAGAAAGTAAAAGGAGGAGTTGACTCCTTAAACAAATTCTATGTATTGTATATGCTTATGTCAAGAAGGTTTGTATCTTTTTTTAGTTTTGTTTTGAATTTTGTTTTTAGCTATGGTTTTGTGCTGTTTCTTATAATTTCTTATAATAGTTGTTAATTCTAGAACCATTTACTAGAATTTATACTGGATAGTGGAATAAAGTGAAACTATTCAAATAGCCCATAGTTTGTAATATTGGATTGAGAATTCTGCTCTTTTCTAGGAACACTTTTCACTGTCTAAGAGGAAGCAGGTCTTCCTCTGCTGGGACTTAAACTCAAGACCTTCAGATCTCCAGGCAGTTGCCCCTGCAAAGAATCTCAACTGCTTAGTTGGAATAAATGAATCTCTGATAAATCTAATTTATATTAAAAACAGCACAGATGTGTTCTAAATTTCTAAGAGAAAGGCAAATTCATTGTCCTCAGAAAGGCTGCATTTTTTTAGGCTTTCACACTCAGAGCAAGACCTTTGCTCACTGGGGGATAAAGTCCTACTAATTATGTGGTATCCTATAGGATTTGGGTGAAAATGAACTGTCTGTTTTCCAGACTTTTTAAAGAGTTGTTATGATCTTACTTCCATGCTTCTTTACCATAAAAAATGACATTGACAGAACAAAGAACTAAAACTAAATGGATTAAAGTTTGTGAGAAGTTCCTATGAAATAGTCATATATCTCCCTTTTTATTTCTCCTCTTAAGATTTGTATGTATTATTCTGTTTGCCTTTGTAGTCTAACATCCGTTTTTCTGAGGGGATCTCTGCCTTTAAGATTATCACTATATTAACTCTAGAATATAAAGTCCTATGCAATAAAAGATTCAACTTTGATGTGTTTTGAGTACCCAGTCCTTCTCTTATTATTTACACACTTACTATTCCATGAACGTAGTTACTCTTTTTGTTGACTGATCTATTAGCTACCACCACTACCTTTACCACTATTACCACCACTTCTCAAAATTTCTTTATTATATCTTTATCTTTGGTATACTTCTTTCTTTACATGATTTTTATCTTGTTCATACTTCTGAATTCTTGAGGCCCTTGCACTAAACTAACAAATTGATTCATTTTCCATTGAAAAGCAAAGACATATCCCTATCCTTTTCAATTTGCTGTTTCTGGCTTTATATAAACAGTTCTAAAAACAGCTCCAGAATTAAATTAAGAATATTAAGTAATCTTCACCAGTAAATTTTTTTTCATCTCTAACTCTGATACATAACAAGTCTGATATCAGGGAAGGGTAGATTTCTTCTGAAGTAGAGATTCTTCTAAATGTTGAATGAAAAAGGGAAGCAGGGAAAATGGCAGTGAACTCATTCATCAGCTCAGTAGAGGAACCAAGTGCCAGGGGGTTCAGGTGAAGGAGAGGTCAGTTCTAATTGGGGTGATCAAAAAAAGCTTCCTGATGGAGGCATATTTGGGTTTGGTAATTGATAAATGGGTAAGGTTCAAGTGTAGGACATTGGGTAGTCCTTGGTCAGCCCCAGATTTCTTGAAGTTGTTGACAGGAACGGTACTGAGAGAAATGAACACAAGAATGAACTAGGGGAACAAAACATAGTGAGGAATGTTAACCATCAGTCCCATTCAGCATGCCCAGAAGAATAAATAAATCCTGGTTGCTATAATGTACAAGTAACTTTTTTAGACTGCAGTCAACTCATCTTAATTTAGGCTTAAAATGGATTTAAATTGCATAGTCTTGAAAACTCATTATTTCCTCTTTCTTTGTTTTGGGAATATCTCCCATTTTTCCTTTTAAAATATGTTTTACAATATCATTAATTATTCTGAACCTTGACAGATATTATAATGTAATGCCATTCATTCATTCACTTTTGGCATGCATGTATTGAGTACCTAATGTGTTCCTGATACACTTTAATAGAGCTATAGCTAGAAAAATGCTTGAAAAAGAAAAGTGTAATTTATACAAATGTATTTCAGTTTATTCTTTATAAACTAAATAATGGTTTTGTGTATTTTATGTGACAAAACACTTAAGTGTGTTGTCTCTGAAAAATTTTTGTTATGAAGTTGAAATTATAGTCCTTGGTATTTAATAAATCTGTTTCATATATCCCCAATAAACCTGGAAGTATTTAGGCAAATTGTTCCATATATCTTTTATCTTTATCAAAGAATGTTGTTTGTTTGTTTTTTCTCTTGGGAAAAATTAAATAAAAGGAAAATGAAATATTTAAATAATCAGAAAAATATCTCAATAAAGTTAGTACAAAAAATTCAATTTATAATATTACAAAAGTATTTTAGAGCACTAGATATAAAATTACCATTTTTGAGGAAAAAGAAAATTATATGCCTCCTAAAACTGGCCAATGTTGCCTTAATTTTTTAAAGAGATCTTGCCTTTTGAGGAAAAACACTCAGGAATTTTTTCTCCAATAACTATGGAAAGCTAGTTGTTTGGCATATTGGAAAACAGTGTTTATAATTCCAACTGGAAAGAATCAACTTTATCCTACTGTAACACAGATTTGGCAATTGTCTCTGGCACCATGTAAATGAGACTAAAGTAATGGGATTGTTTCTGTTTTCTGAGTGAACAGCTTTCTCACTGCAGAAGACTGATCTCAGCAGCAGTACTATAACCTTCTCTTAGCTACAAATTGTTGGGTTCTTGTCTCTAGTTTTATTACCTGCAATAACTGGAGACAAAAATACCTATTTCTTAGATTGCCGTTAGGACTATAAAAGTCAATGTATCAGCACGATGGTATGTAGAATAAAAATGGAATAATTCTTTGCCTACCCCATCACCACCTGCAACGCTAGGATCCTTACACATTCTGCTTATGAGAACAGGAGAGATTGAAACAAAGGTGTGAGTGAATTTAAAATCGAGAGGGTTTCTCACTGTATCCACCAAAAAGAAGTCATAAAAGACCAAGAAGAGCTGTGGAAATGGGCCAGGTTAAGGGAGATTAAAGAGACATGATACCTAAATTCAATACCTGTCACTAGACAAAATATTTGCTAGAGGGAGAAAAAATTCCTCTAGATGATATAACTGGTTCAGCTGGCAAAATTGGAAAACAAATGGTAGATGAGCTTAAACTATTGTATCACCATTTAATATATTAAAGTTGATAACTACTGTTTTTTGAAAGAATATAACTATTCTTAGTAGATACATACTGAATTGTTTAGGCGTAAACAACCATTAATGTTTATAATTTTAAAAAAAGTTTGTGTGCGTGTGTGTGTGTGTGTGTGTGTGTGTGAAAAAGAGAGAGCAAATGGTAAAACAAATAAAGAGGGAAAGAACAAACAATAACAGGTGAATCTTCATAAAGGATAGTACCGTTTACTATCCTTATTCTTGCAACTTTTCTGTAACTTTGAAATTATTTACAAATAAAATAAAAACAGAAATTCATTTCCAGGAGACATGCATACACAAAAAAACAATAAAAGAATTTTTTCAAAAGAAGAAAATTATTTGAGACGAAACCACAAAATAACAAAAAAAATCAGCCTTCCCGCTTAAAACTACAAAAATGCAGGAAAGAATGAAGATCAGCAGAAAGTGTAAACATGTGGGAAAATATAAAAATATAAATTACTGTATCAAACAAAATAAGGTCGTCAGAGTATTTCACAGTAGAATTTTAAGAAGCAGTATTATTCATGTAGAATTAAAACATGTATGAATAATAACATAAAACGTGAAAATGAGTAAATTCTTTCACGGTGACACATGAAGTGGTAAAGGTAAGGCTTTACATAGAATCTATTATGTTGAGAATAAATATTGTAATTTAAGTTTGCCAACAAATAAAAGAGAAAATAATATATAAGTAACAAGTTAATGGAAGAGGTAAATAATGACAGAACTACTTGTTTACTATGACATAAGGCAAAAAGGAGATGAAAAGAATGGAGCGTTGGCCGGTGTGGCTCCGTTAGCTGGAGTGTCATCTGTACACTAGAAGACTGTGGGTTTGATTCCCAGTCAGGGCACACACCTACATTGTGGGTTTGATCCCCGGGAGGGGCACATACAACAAGGCAGATAGATGTTTCTCTCTCTCTCTTTCTCTCTCCCTTCCTCTCTGTAAAAACCTATAAGCATGTCCTTGGGTGATAATTAAAACAAAAACAAAAATAGGTACATCAAATATAAAATAAATAGTAATGTGGTAGATGTAAACCCCTAATATCTGTAATTACACTAAATAGAGATAAGTGTATGTTAATTTTTTTAGACCTATTAATACGGTGGAACCTATTAATAGATTTTTCTAATATTGAAACATCCCTGCACTTTGGGTATAAACTCCATTAGGTCATGGTACACTATTTCCTTACTTTCATGGTGTATTAGGGTCTTTTTAAACTAATATTTTACTTAAGATTTTTACCACTTACAGTTGCAATATGTGTTTTTCTATAAATGTTTTTATTTTGTCTTCTTTTTTAAAGGATATTTTTCTGGGTACAGAATTCTATGCTGCTACTTCTTTCAGCTTATTGATGACATCAAAACACTGTCTTCTCGCCTTCCTAGTTTTGGTTGAAAAGTCCTTTCCATTGTGTCTCCTGTGACAGGACCGTGTTTCTCTTCTAACAAGTCACCTTGCATCTCCTGCCCCCACTGATTTTTACAGTGTATCCTCTCTTTGATTTCTATCAGCTAACCTATAATATACTTGTGATTTTCTTTGTATTTATCATGCTTATGATTCATAAAACTTCTTGAGTCTGTGGCTCAAGTCTTACATCTTTCATTTAGATTATTCTTGGAGGATGTCGGGGCAATATTGTTTTGCCCCAATTTTTGTCCTCTTATTTTGGGACTATACATTAACTTTATCACTTTACTATTTGTTTCTGATGGCCTTTCATATATATTTGAATATTTTATATAGACCTTTGTGAACTTTACTAACGGGCTTCTCTGCTATGTCTTAACGTGCGGGTAAAACCATCAGTTGACTTCCTAGGTTCAATTATTACATTTGCAGTTAAGAATTTTCATTTGATTCTTTTTAATGAACCAAATTCCCTGGTGATATTTTTCATCTTGTCTTTTTTAAGATTATTAACCAAGGTTTTACAAAAGCCTATAACCAACAATTTTAATCTGGGTCAGCTCTGGGTCTGTTTCAATTGTTGTGTAACTTTTGTTCTTTGGTCATACTTTTCCTGCCTTCTGGCTTTCCTGTTAAATTTTAACTGAATGCTTGGTGTGCTAATAAGAAATTACAGAGATTCTGTCTAATGTTATATTCTTCCAGATAGGGTGTACTTTTATTTCTGATAGATAATTAAAATAGAGAAAAACCATAGTAATGTCCATCTGGAATTGAGCTAATTTGAAACTTGATGACTTTTCTATTTCCTATTTATCTTCCTTCTTTGCTGTATCTCTACCTGAGAGTTTGGTGCATTTTCCACAGTACTTCTCCATTGTGGTTCCTAAATGCCATTTTTTTGGATTTCTCAATAGCCTTGTTTGACTTCTTAACAACTATGCTGACTCTTTTTTCTCTTCTCTTTTTCCATTTAAAAATTTCCAAATCCCTTGAAAGGAAAAACCCTAGGTAATATCAGTGTTTTTCCTTTCCCTCCTAAACTTTGGTCCCTCAAACTTGGCTCTTTAGAAAGATCTGGATACCAGATTTTTGTCTCCCCAGTCACATGATTTTAGTAAAAATTTGACTTAGTTTTCCAGTCTCTTATGTACTGTTTTCTGCCCAGCTTTTCTGATTTTTTGGCTTCACACCATTTATTTCTCATTTATTTTGAGGCAAAGCATGGCACCTTGATATACTTCCCTACTTGTATTAGTTTGCTAGGGTTGCTGTAACCAAGTTCCACAAACTGCATGGCTTAAGCAACAGAAATGTATTGCTTTACAATTCTGGAGGCTAATAGTGCAAGATCAAGGTGTTGGTAAAATTGGTTCCTTCTGAGGGCTTGAGGGAAGGATTTGTTCCAGACCTCCCTCCTACTTCTGGTGGTTTTCTGTCAATCTCCGGTGTTCTTTGGGTCGTAGATGTATCACCCCAATCTCTGCCTTTATTGTCACCTGACATCCTGCCTGTGTGCATCTGTTTCCAAATTTCCTCTTCCTTTAAGGACACCAGTCATATTGAATTAGGAGCCCACCCTACTCCAATAAGAACTCATCCTAACTTAATTGTACCTGTAATGACCCCATTCCCAAATAAGGTCACATTCTGAGCATTAGTACTTTTATATATAAATCTGGGGTGGTGGGGCACAATTCAACTCCATGACACTACACTCAGAGCTCTGAGTTCCTCAAGGTCTATTTACTTTAGACCTTGGGTAGGTCTTTAATGTCTTCAAACAGATATTTTGCATTTTTATTCAACTTTTCTAATTGTTCTTGGCAGAATGATTGGCCTGATACCAGATAGTCAATAATGTTCATAAGTGTAAATCTCAGGTTTAATTTAAAATCTGGCATGGCTCAGCAGTTGAGCATCGACCTATGATCCAGGAGAGTGAGGTTCAATTCTCAGTTCCCAAGGGAACATGCTTGGGTCGTGGGCTTGATCCCCAGTGGGGAGCACGCAGGAGGCAGCCAATCAATGACTCTCTTATCGTTGATGTTTCTATCTCTCTCTCTCCCTCTCCCTTCCACTCTCTGAAATCAATAAAGATATATTTAAAAATAAATAAATAAATAAAATCAGTAATTAGTAATAGATATATCAAATCCTCAAACTTCTCTATTAAAATTTTCCCAATTGAGGGTAGGCAGAGAATTGACAACATCTGTCCAGTGTTTCACTAGTTTCCATTTTACTTGATAATCCTTTCACCACTTTTTAAATGTTACTTCCCTAAGTTAGTTCAAGGGCCATACATAAGGGTTTTGCACCCTGATCACAGAGAAAGGAAGAAGTCAAAATAACACCTTATAGGGTCTCTGTCTGTTGCTTGTCCTTCAGTCTGTGCACTTGCAGAAAAAATACATTCCCTAGTTATGAGTATAGTTTAAATGCTAAAGCTATAGAGTGAGTGACAGCTGCAAAGCCTCCCAAAATTCTCCTAAGATCTGGAGTAGCTAAAGATTTTCATATGGTTTACAATTTTTATCACCATAGCGATAGGTAAACAATGTCAGTTGAAACAAATGCAGCAAAGACATCACAGAAGGCCCACTGCATTACCAAAGACTCCCTTTTTACATTCCAAATCAGCATTACCATTGCTGTCATACGTGACAGAGGCACCGGATCATTGTTTCCTTATTTTTATACTTTATTTGGTTGTATCGATACAAGCCTTTTTGGTTTGTTGTATTAAAAGGAAGTCATCGTAATACTGTTTTATTGTAATTCCTCATGACAAATTATTCTCTTGTGGGAATTGTTCCAGATGTTTTTCAAGAAGGTAGTGCAACATTAATAATATTAGTGCTTGATATATGTTAGTTTTTTCCATTTTCCTTTTTCATGCACATAAATTCACCTTTTTAAAGATTTCATAATCACTCGATTTATTGTTGCTTCACATTGAACAAAGCAGTGTGTCAAAGTGCTTAAGAAGTCAGTTTTGATCAGTTAGATTGGCTTTAAAATCTAACCATTTAATGCTGAGTGATATCGTGGGTAAGATTCTTCCTACTCTGTGCTTTAATCTATAGGGATAATACATATCCTGTAGATTTGTTATAAAGATTAAAGGAGATAATGTAAGTGAAGTTCTTGGTAGAGTGCTTCCCACACATTAAATGACAGAACAATGAGAATCACTATTATTAATAAACAGATATAGCTTGAATTACATTTTATACTACATTGCAGGATAAATCCTGTGTTCCAGACACTAAAGCTTTCTTAATCTCCAAATACATACACCCACCCACATATATAAACTTTATATATATATATGTATATATATGCACTTACATATATGTATGTATGTACATATTCACTGAACTTTATTAAATTTTTGAATTTAGAAGAAAATCATAAGAAGCTTGCCCTGGCTACAAAGTTAAATATTTTAAGGTTGCCTGAAATGATTATAAACAAAAGCAGAATTTTTAAAGCTTTGGGCATTGCTAATCTCCACAGGAGAAATGTTAGACAAAGCAGAGTTAGGAATGTCATGCTGAGAGAATATTTTATAATGAAGTTTTCAGTTCCACTGACTTTATTGTGTGATTCATTTTTTTACCAAAGCATAGATTTTTAAATGTGTTATTATTGCTAATATTTGGAATACCATCAATAATGTATTGCCTAAAGGTTATTCTCACTCTATTCAGCATTATTTTAAGAGATTTGCTGAATCCTGAAATATTGTATTTCTATCTTTCTTTATTACAAAAAATGGATTTGAAGCAGGAATCCTTTAATATAATGAAATAGAATGGACTGAGTTTAGATTAATAAATATTCTGGGAACCTATTTTGTAATAAAAAGCCATTTAATATACAGAAGAATGAATCTAAGTGAAGGCAGTGAGTGAAAATCACAAATACTTTCTTGTCTGCAATAATTTTACAAAGAAAGATATTGCATTTATATACTTATCACTGAAATATTTTAGATTCTTATGGATGTATGATTTATAATTTTGATTTCAAACCTTGTATATGGTGTTCTCAGTTACCTGGAGAGGAAGAAATAAGGCATACTGAGGCAATATTTTCAGCTAAAGATATGTCATTGATCAGTGATCAGGACAAATTTAGCTTCCCAGCTCCTACTCTAAGAACTTCTTGATATATATTAACATTTCTGCTTCAATCTTGCCTGACAATAATATGAGTAATTGTAATAATAACTGTTCTAGACAGATGCTCCCTAGATTCCTTTAACTATGGCTATTTCAAAACACATATACCTCTGTCTTGTATTTACCCTTAATTTATGCATTCTGCTGGTCTCTGTGGCATTCACAATTTCTTTTCCTTCCTCTACTACTGAACACAAGTGAGGTTCTCAAGTGTGGCACAATATACACCACTTCGGTTTTCTCTCTCCTCCTCTTCTGGCACTCATTCTGCATGGAAATCACCTTCTTATATCGGAGGTGCTTTTATTATTGAAGTTTGTACCAGCAATTTTAAGTAATAAATAACTGAAGTTTATTATATATTATTTATTATAGTTTCTTGACTAGGTCTGGCAAAATGTAATGTAGAAAAATTTGTGTGAAATTTTATGTTTAAAGCTTCATCAAAAGCAGGTGCTCTTTGACAAGACAGCCCCATCACTTGTCCTAAGACCAGCCTTTAACCTGGGAGTATTGAAAGATAAGTAGCAGGTTCAACTCAGGGCAAATGGGTTAAAGTGGAGAAAAGAGAGGAAGCAACAAATACGTTCCACAGCTGGAGCACTAACAGTGAATACTAGACTAACAGCCAAATTCAAATGAGGTCTGTCACTTCTGACCAGTGAAAGGAGCTGATAGGCAACAAAGATCTCCTTCAATGGACCAGTTATTTATTTATTTATTTATTTATTTATTTATTTATTTATTTATTTATTTTTAAATATATCTTTATTGATTTCAGAGAGAAGAAGGGAGAGAGAGAGAGAGATATAGAAACATCAATGATGAGAGAGTCATTGATCGGCTGCAGCCCGCAACCCGGGCATGTGCCCTGACCGGGAATCGAACCCTGATCACCTGGATCTTAGGTCAATCCTTAACCACCGGGCAATTTTTATGAAAGGTGCACACCTTTTCTCTCCCCCTCATCCTTTCAATATATGTTTAAGACCACAATCAATGTAAATATGGTTATAACTTAAAACCAATTAATGTCTGTGATTACGTATTTTTACCTGTGTGCCTTTCTGTTTTCCCTAAATGAATACTTTCTCACATTTTCACTTGCTGTATTCAAGTCACTCCACAGTCATACAATCTTTGACAAGAACAAACTCTGTTGAATATATTCCTTCTATTTGTTTCATAGAATCCTCTCTCCTGGAGAATTTTCTCTTCATCAGCCAATCAGAATCTTTACTCTCTAGGCAGCTCCCCTACTGGGAATTCTCTCCTCTTTGTTGTGTTTCATACACGTTACCACAGATTCTATTTCTCCCTCTTTCTTGTGCTTGAGGCCATCCTCTAGTAGATTTCTTTTTAAATGAATTTATTGGAGTGAAATTGGTCAAAAAAGTTACATAGGTTTCACAGGTAAAATTCTACAATATATCATCTATATACTGTACTGTGTGTTCACCACCCCAAGTGAAGTTTCCTTCCATCGCCATTTAACCTCCTTTTTCCCTCTTCTACCTCCCCCCATCCCCTTTCCCTTTGCTAATCACCATACTGCTGTCTGGTCTGTGAAGCTTTCTTTTTGTTTTGCTTAATTGCTTAATCAGTTCATCTTTTTAACTTTGCCCCCACCCCCTTCCCATCTGACAGTTGTCAGCCTGTTCTCTGTATCTATAAGTCTGTTTCTATTTTGTTAGTTTATTTTGCTCTTAGATTCCACATATAAGTGACATCATATGTTATTTGTCTTCCTCTGACAAATATTTGCATACCCTCACCAACATTTGTTTTTTTGTTGATTTATTGATGACAGCTATTCTAACAGGTGTGAGGTGGTACCTCATTGTGATTTTAATTTGCCTTTCTCTGATGATTAATGATATTGAGCATCTTTTCATATGTCTATTGGTCATCTGTATGTCCTCTTCGAAGAAGAGTTTATTCAGGTCCTTTGCCCATTTATTAATTGGATTATTTCAAGATACCAATGGTGCCTTGCCTGTGTGGCTCAGTTGGCTGAGTGTCATCCAGTGCACCAAGAGGTTGCCAGTTCAGTTCCCCATCAGGGCACATGCCCAGGTTCTAGGCTCGATCTCTAGTAGGGAGCCATGCAGGAGGCAGCCAACTAATATTTCTCTCTCACCAATGTTTCTGTCTCCCTCTCTCTCTTAAAAAATCAATAAAAACATATATTTTAAAAAATATATACTAATGGTATATTTCACAGAACTAGAATAAATATTCCAAATATTTATATGGAACCACAGAAGACCCCAAATAGACACAGCAATCTTGAGAGTGAAAAACAGGGTTGGAGGAATCAAGCTACTTGATATCAAACTATATTACAAGGCCATAATATTCAAAACAGCATGGTACTGGCATAAAAATAGACATATAGGTCAATGGAACACAATAGAGAGCTTAGAAATAAAGCCAGGCCTTTATGGTCAATTAATATTTGACAAAGGAGGCAAGAACATACAATGGAGCAAAGATAGCTTATTGAAAAAATGGTGCTGGGAAAATTGGAAAGATATGTGCAAAAAAAAAAAAAAAAATTTAAACTAGACCACCTTCTTACACCATACCCAAGAATAAACTCAAAATAGATTAATGACATCAATGTTAGACTTAAAACCATAAAAATCCTAGAAGAAAACTTAGGTAGTAAAATCTCAGAAATTTCTTGTAGCATTATTTTTGCTGATGTCTCTCCTCGGGCAAGGGAAACAAAAGAAAAAACAAATGAAACTATATCAAATTTTTGCACAGCAAAGGAAACCATCAACAAAAGAAAAGAAAATCCACTGAATGGGAGAACATGTTCATCAATGATACATTTGATAAGGGGTTAATATCCAAAATTTATTTAGTAGATTTCTGAGAAGGTATGCAAGAGATAGGAATGTTTTTAGTCCTTTCCTCTCCTAAAATGTCATTATTACACTCTCCCATGGTATGGTGGATTGGCTAATTATAAAATTCTCTTTGGAAAATTTTCAAGATATTGGTTCATTTTCCTCTAGTATCTCAGACTGCTATTTATTGAGAAATCTGATTCTATTATGATTCTTTTTTTTTAATCTTCACCTGATATGTTTTTATTAACTTTTTTAGAGAGAGACAAGAAGGGATAGAGAAAGAGAGAGATCAATGTGAGAGAGAAACATCAATTGGTTGCTTCCCTTATGCACCCCAAACTCTTGAAACCCAAGTATGTGTCCTGACCTGAAATCGAACCTGCTACCTTTTGGTATATGGGACAATGTTCCAACCAACTGAGCCACCCAGCCAAGGCTGCTTCTTATTGCTTTTTCTCCCTTAATGTTTTTAGGACATTTTTCTTATCTTGTATATCCTGAAATTTTACAACAATCTCTATCAAAAATGTTTATTCACTGTGTTCTCATTAAGACATTTCAAATGGAAACGTATATCTTATATTTTCTGATTTTCTCATAATACGTTTGATCACTTTTCTTTTCCTACTTTTCTTTTCTCTCTTTGTGAAATGTCTATTTGTCCAATATTGGACCCACTGGAATGATCCACAATTTCATCTTTTCTTTGTTCATGTCCGTCTTTCCTGTTAAATTTCTTTTATTGTACTTCCCAATCCTTTTACTGTACTTTCTTTTTTAGCTGACATATATTTAATTTCCAAAAGTTTTCATTGTTCCCTGATTGTTTCTTTATTCTCACACCATGTTTTCATTTCAAGGTTTAAATATGTTCTTTTATCTCACTGAAAATAAGAGTTATGCTTCCTATGTAGATTTTTTTTCCCCTTTATTGTCTCTGTTTTCTTTAAGTTTCCATTATAAACATAATTGGTTTTGTTCTCTAACCTGCTCTTGAGGCTTTCCATAAATATCTGTTGATTCTTGACTACATATTTATGTTGAAGAGAGAGGCATTGAAGGTCTTTTTGAATAGGCATAGCTCATCAACTGCTAGGGTTCACTGTAGGGTAATCAATCTGGCAGTGAGACATATTTTGTTCCTCAAATTTTATTATATTCTGCTGTGCTTTATTATGTTTTAGTTTCCTCATAAATAAAAATGTCCTCCTCTCCTGCCTCCATGGCTTTAAGCTTGTTTTCTGGCTTTTCGCATAATGGGAGGGAGTTAAAGAAAAAATGGTGACTCTAATCAATATCAGAACTTCTACAAAAGTCCCTGCTTAAGAACTGCTGTTGCCAGTTGCTCATCTCTTTTCTTGCTGTCTCCAAGTCTGGATACATTCTGGTTCAGTTGCCAATCTTTTCGAGGTACCAGTCAGATTGGAATTGAGGTACTGGGGTCATTTAATTATTCCTTATGCAGATATCCAACAAGCAGACCCAATTTTAGTGCATTGCCTTCTCTGATATGGAAGTCTCCAATTTTGAAGCTTTCTCATGGTCCTATGGCAAATGATAAATGCCTTTTTGTTACCGCCTTCATTATGCATCTAGATTTACTTTCATTTCTTTTGCTAAATCATGAACCATTCTTTCTGCTTTCCCTCTCGATATTATGACTGTAAGTTGTCCAGCTTATAAGTTAGAAGCAGTGTGTTGAGATGAGTATAGCTCATATTAGAATAAAACAAAGTGGCTTCCCTAGGAGAGCTGCAAAAGCATAGATTCAGCTTGAGTCACTTCCACAGAAAGTACAATTTAATCAAAATGTCAATTCAAATTGTTTAGTTTGTGCTTATGAAATACGTTTTTTTCCCTAAAACACCTTGAGATAATCTGTCCTTTTGAGATGAACTGTATAACATAGTGGTTAAGAGCGTGAGTTATAAAGCTAGATTCCTGGTTTTGCATTCTTGTACATCTGTCTAATAACTAAATCAAGTGTTTATCTTCCCCATGCCTCAAGTTCATCTGCAAAATGAAAATGTCACTGAAAACTACCCTATAGAGATGCTATGATAATTTCATTAAATATACACAACACTTAGAACAATATGCAATAAATGTTAAAGACTCATTTATGCTGAAGAATATTGTTTTCTAAGTTAAAAAATTTTTTCTATAAATTCTTCTACAATTTGTAAGAGCTGCTGACTTTGGCTTCACAGAATTATCTAACTTATAATCTTGTAAAACTATCTTAAACTTTAAATAAATATTTAGCATGATATTGCCACCACTAGCATAGCTACAGGTATAATTATAATTAATTATTTTGGTTGAGTAGAAATCAAGAAAACAATGTACTCCTAGGATGATGCATATCACCGGGAATTGTAGAAGAGAGAACAAGGGAGAGAGAAATGAAAGGGGTCTAGGACATGAGTCTGTCACTATCAGCCATCAACACAAAAAGGTTACTAAACGATCTAGAAGAAGGTTTGCCATATAGCAAAGCAAGTGATGTTAATACATTATTGAGGAAGTGGGTGTTGTGGGGATGAGGAAGGAAATGGTAAATTGTCTCTACCTTTTAAAAACATAATTTAGCTTTTTTCACCCTCTAAACTACAGGGTTTCCTGGCAATCTCATTCCTACACAACTAATTGCTCTTCTGGCCACATGCATTCCCTGAATTTGTGTATTTAGTCAAATGCCCATCAATCTACTCATTAGTCAAATCTGGTGTTACCCTTCAAAACCCAGGTGAGATGAAAATGTGCTTAAACTTTTTAAATGCTAAATAGAAAATTAGTCAAATTCCACTGAGGCTAATAGTAAATATTTCACATAAACACAGAGATCTTGAATCATTATTTTTCTTCTTGTTAATATTCTGTAGTTCTTATAGAGATGTAGTTAGTGTTTCTTGTTTGAAAGCAAAACTACTTTGTAAATACCAGAATACAAATAAAATTCATATGAAGTAGCTACTGTTTCCTTTTTAAATTTTTAAAACATATAAAAATATATGTCAACCAAAACAATTTTACCTTACATTGTTTTTCTAATGAAAATCACTTCTTAAACTAAGAGAATACTCAGCATTTGTTTCCAAGTACAAGATTTCTATAGACACTATTTTTTAACTTAAAATTTTTAGAAAATAAAAATCAGGGCCAATTGTCCTGCCAGAAGTCTCAGATATTAATTTTCCTATCTAATAGTTTGAGGAAAAGAGAATAGGACAAATTGTTACTGACTTTTCTCTTTTAAATATTGCTTTAATCAAAATGGCTAGAGTGTAGAAAGAAATAACAGTAATCAGTACTATCTATCAATCATAAAATATAATCTAAAAATTTGTATACATGCTGAAGGATTTTCCCAACAGTAAACTACAAATGTTATTCAATGATAGTATAGAAAATGTGATTTCCATAACCAATTGTGTGCTGTTCACTATTTAACAACTGTTAATACCCTCTCCATGGCTCATTTCACTAGTAAAGTGATGTTTATCAGCTCATGAAATTTTTAAAAACATTTACAATTGACTGACTCCCTCATACCACTGTACCCACCCTCTAGACCAAAGACACAGTATGAATTTCTGCTGTTGATTCCATTTTATGAATTCTAGTTCAAATTTCTATCAGAAAACATTTGAAAGTACAAAACTTTAATATATAATAAAGGTATACTTTGACAAGGTCTCTTACATTTGTTCTCAAAATTTTAGTTTTATTTCTATCATAACCTATTATGGATGATCAGTGTATGCTTTACTATATATTTTACAGTTCAGTAACCGACCTTTGAAATGAGTCATTATACCAGATGTTATAATTTTGCTGGTATCTCATTGGTCATGAGTGCGCTTTATTTTGGCACTTATTAATTTTAAGCATGACTGTGTATGCATGCATGTGGAAGGCACTGTGGGTAATTCTGCTTTTCACAGGTGATTACAATGAAAGGTGAGATTAAATATGAGTTTTGATTCCATCTATGTTTGCTCTTCCAAAAATTCCTCAAAGTAATACCCATAAAATGAAATTTAATTTCAAAGCAATTAAAAATACTCTGGAATTAAGAGCCAATTCCAAAGTTACTCACAATCATATTTAAATCCACATTTCATTTAATAATATTTAACTGGCTAGTTAGCTACAACATGATATGCCTTGGTTAAAGATGAGTGAAAATGTTTAATTCAGTTGAAATTACAAAGTTGCTATATTTTCATTAAAAATGTTTGCTCAAAAATGTCTTTCTTGTTCAAACCAAAGCTTATTCTTTCTCCTTAATCTTTTTTCCTCCTTTTTCTACATTGTGTGGCATCTTTCCTGCTGATTTCCTTACTGTTTTTGTGCCTGTTTAAGTCTAACACTTCTCAAAATTATCTCTTTAATGTATTCTGCATT
Source organism: Miniopterus natalensis (assembly GCF_054644295.1). Lineage (NCBI taxonomy): Eukaryota > Metazoa > Chordata > Mammalia > Chiroptera > Miniopteridae > Miniopterus > Miniopterus natalensis. Next base: position 35,226,019 of record NC_142086.1, on the reverse strand, counting down.
ACTTCATGCATTCTCCCTTTTAGGAGATCACATCAATCTAATCTTTATGTCAGTAATTTTCTAAAACCCTTACTTTACATACAAAGCTACCGAGTCTAAAATTACCTTATAATAGTTTGAACTGAGAAGTTCCTGGACCTTTGTCAGTCTCTACCCATATCTCAGGCATCTCTTAGCATTCTTTGCTGATACTAATCACTATTTATCTTGAATACATACGATGCTCTACCTAACTTTCCATATCAAACTGTTTCAGCTTTATCAAATGGTGACAGGCTGATTGTGATAGTTAAAATGCCAATTGACTTAAAAACTATATTTGAAGCTTTAGATAGATTATCTTAACCAGTTTTCCATTACCTGATAAAGTGGGTATGCTGCTCATAATTTACAAATAAAGAAATTGAGACGTAGACAAATCCAGAAACAACATAGCTAGTAATTGGGAAGCTAGAATTAAAAAAAATATTCTGCCTAAATCAGAGCCTATTTTCTTTCTACAATACCATATTATTTTTAAAATAATAATTCAATGATGACAGCACTATAACCATGCTGCCTTTATATAAAAAGGGTTTCTTTATAAGAAAATTAAAATCATCAGAAAAAGATATTCATCTCTCTCAAAGACAAATTTTTAAATGTTATAGCAGGAGTAATTACAAAGTAGAGACATGGGACTGATCTGCCAATAATTGTGCTAGTTTTTGACAGCTTGGATTTTTGGTTAACTAAGCCAAGGACCTGCTGTTTTCTTAGAAAGAGGAAAGGAATAAAATGAAAAAGGGAAGCTTTTAAACTGGGTTATGAAAAACGAGTAACAGACATGTGATAGGGCTTTGGAAGACACTAAGATTAAAAAGAAACACCGTAATTTCATCAAGGTTTAAATACTAATAAGAGGAAGACACTTCTAGTAAGTGCTGCTCATCCAGGAAAGAAAGAAATGCAAGGAATTATCTCAGACTGGAGAGCAGGGGATGGCAGGAGACAACTCCGTGCAGGGTGCTGCATTCTGAAATGAAAGCATCATTAAGATTAACAAAAAAAATTAATGAATTAATTAATTTAATTAAATAAACCAAAAAGAAACCTTTGATGTTTGTGTGACAAGGATTGTAGGGGAACATATACTAGGGGATACTTGGGCAGCTAGGATGGGGCTGGAGGAGCCACCTCCAAGATAACTCAACTACAAGGCTTGAATATTGTTGCCGTCAGCTCCCCTCCCCGTGGGGCTCCCCACAGAGGGCTTCGGCTTCCGCACAGCCTGGGGCTGAGTTCCAAAAGCACACGTCCCAAGAGAGGATGCGTGGAAGCGGCCAGCCTCTCAAAGCCAGGGCCTGAACACTGTCACGCGTCACTCTCTCCAGGCCTACGAGTCAAGCAGTCACAACGCGCAGAGTCAGGGAGGGGCCAGGAACCGCCTCTCAGCAGGTTCTTGGGTCATGATTTAAAATAACCGAAGCCACCCAACCTGTATTGGAAGACATCCAGTGGGGACTATACTTCCCAATGCAACCATTCACCTTGATAAGTATTCTGTAACCTGTGTTCTTATCATTTCCTCACACTGTCTCTAGTTCTACCCTGAGACTGCCTAGGACAAACTATTATTTAAACTATTTGAAAATAAACACCAAGCCTCTGTTCTTACTCTGACTCAAACCCTAACTCCCGTGCGGAGCGTGTTCCTGGAGTGTAAGATTATGCATTACTGGCTCCTGTGTTGCTCCCTCGCCGTCGCAGTCAACAGCCCCTAGAACACTCGATCTGTGCATGTCCATCCCAAAGCTCAGCTCCGGCTACTGCCTACAGCGCTCCAGGGGCTGTCTGATAGTAAAGAAATACAGTTGGAATCTCATCATTCATTCTTATCTATTTTTTAATTTTCCATAAATGCAAATTAGCTATTGTAACAATTATGATTATCAAATATGTTCTTAACTACTATCTCCAGATATTTTTTATTCATTCACTTGCTCTGGTACGTGTTTATGCAATCTCTTTAATCTTAAAACTACACTGTTTTTTTCCTGGGCAATACTTATTTTCCCAATAAAAATACCCCCATATTTTTGTCTATATTCTCTTCAATAAATCTTAAAGAATATTTTATAAAGCAAAATATTATGTGAATAATAATTAATGTCAGGCTTTCTTGATTACTAAATAATGTATAAATACAGAAGTACACAAAACAATTTATAATAGCTACTGGATCTCTCTTGTGTTATACTTCCCTTTTTCTTTTAAATCTGTCCAGATGTTATAGAATATGAATTATATCAATATTGCATATTTATATGTCCTATACCTATAAGTAATTATTAAAAAATAATTGAAATGTGGTATCAGGCCATGTATAATTTTTAATATCTAAAGGCACAGAAAAAATTAACAGATTTAATAAATAGAAAATAGAAATATTAATTTTAAATCAGTGGATAACATAGCAAGCTGGATCATCTCCATTTTTCTTTTCTTAGGTTCCTGACATGTTATCACCTCAGATGAAATGGATGGAAACAAGAGACATGCTTCTATTAAGAATATCCAGGCCAGAGCATGTGCCCTGGCTGGGAATCAAACCAGTGATGTTTTGGTTCATGGGCCAAGGTTCAACCACTGAGCAACACAAGCCAGGTTAAACTTAAAATTTTTAACTTGATTGTTTAATTTACCCACACATTAAGTTGACCAATATGTTTATTGTCCAAACATTTTTAAAGTTTAGGCCCACCAATACCCCACTGGATCTTCACAATTTTGTAATGACATTGATATGTTTTGCTGTTAGAGGCCTCATAAAACTCTAATATTCTAAAAGAATTGGTAATGTTTATTCCTTAAATGTTTGATATATTTATCAGGACACTCATCATTTGGTCTTGGATTGGTGTGTGTATGTGTTTGAGAGAGAGAATATTTGTTATAATAAATAGAGTGATATTTAGATTTTGTGGTTTATGTCGTATTAGCTAGTGATTAGTTGCATTTTTTCAAGGAATTTGTTCATTTCATTTGAATTATCAAATTCTTTGCATAAATTTATTCATAATACATCTGTAAGATCTATATTAATAACCCCTCTTTTATTTCTGATACTGATCACTTATGTTGTCTCTTTGCCTGTCTGCCTGGCTGTCTAGTGACTGTCATTTTTTTAAACTTTCCAAAAACCCATTTTTTACTTTGTTAATCTTCTCTATTGTTTTTATGTATTTAATTTAACTGATTTCTCCTTTAATCTTCATTGCCTCCTTTTTTTCTACTTTTATTTTCTTTGCTCCCCTTTTTCTAACTTCTTAAGATTCTACCATATGTCATAGATTTGGGATTTTCTACTTTCTGCATATGGACACTTAAAACTATAATTTCAATCCAAATACAGCTGTGGATGCACCCAACACATTTGATATGTTATATTTTCATTATTATTGTTTTTTTCAAAATATTCTCAAATTTCCTTACCTGCATGATATGGTCATCCTATATTTTGTGTCTTCCATTTTTAATCCTGCAAATTAATAATAATTCTTATTGTTTAGATTAATCCACACACTTACACTTTCTTTTGATTTTTGCTGTTTACCCTCTCTAACTTCTGGAAACTTTTTTTCTCCTTGAACTCAGCCTTGTCTGTTGGGAGTGATGTCTCCCAAATTTTCTTATTTTAAGAAGTCTGTATTTTGTCACTATTCTTGAAAAGTAGTTACTCTAGGTACGAAGTTCTAGGTTATCAACTTTCATTGTTTGAGTATACCAACAGAATGAGCCATTACAAAGGATAATACAAAAATGAGGGTTGGAGGCAGTAGGTGCAGCATGTATAATATACCTGCATGTGTCACAGTAAGTCCAATATCTATTTTGTGGTCACTTTTCATGTAATAACTTCTTAGACTTCAGACTTGCCATTTTTGTTTTGCATTGGCCAATGGACCAATTGTTTTGACTGTCCAATCTTAGAATCCAAAGATGAAATGTTATAAGTAACAGAATATATGTTATATTTTTAAAGAGTTGATGATATGAAAAAATGACTGCTATTTTTTACTAATCAAAAAGACGAAATAAACTTTTGTCTAAAGTGATGCTTAACATGGGTGGACCTCCAAAGCTAAGTGGTGCTCATTGTAAACAAATATCTGAGAAGCTTAAATACTTTAGTGAGCCCATGTACACTCTGAGAAAACGTCTCTTCTTAAAATTGGTGCCATATTAGCAGTAGTACAAATTATTGTAATATAAATATTCATTATCACTTGAAAAATATTCAGTTCTATAGAGAGCAAGAAAGCAAACTGTGAATGTCAACTCATAAAAAGGGATAAGCCACGATAATAACTAAACTGAAGATTATGAGATACACGCAAAACTCATTTGTTAAATATAGATAACAAGTAAATAAGCAGCATGCGAAATACAGGCAAAATTCATAAGCTGAACTAAATATAAATAATAATTTATCATAATATAATAATAAATAATAATCTATAGGGATACTAAAGATAGAAAAAATGATTGCAATGTATGCAGAAACAAAAATATTACATAACAATAAAAAAGAAGGAAATTTCATGTATTAATAATGCATCTTATGGTCTAAAAGCTACTTCATTCTTACATGTCACCCATTGGTAACAACCAGTATAGTTTTCTTATGGCCCCAGATATATTCAGCCCAAGAGAGACATATAACACCCATAGCTATTCAGCAGATTCCTTGGCACCTACTTGCTTCTGCATCTCTCTGACAGAACAATGTGTGTTATTAGCCTGGCATCTTTTTTTATGAGCTCCTTGCACACACTTCAACTCTGGTTCTCAAAATCACACCATCAACAGGAAAAGGCATGATGAAAGAGAGACAAGAAGAAAAAAGAAAGAGAAACAAGACATTTGAACATTGTAAAACCCCAGGATTCATGTATCAGGCCCTTTCTCCCATGTATAACCTGTCTTAACTATGTTAGCCTATCCTGTCTCCCTCTCTTGCTTCTTGCTTTGAGTTTCAAATATATTTAATAAATTATTATTTGGTACATAATAAACTATAACTTTCCAGCATGTGACCTCTGGAGTAATTCATCTATTAATGCGCTCAGATGCTATCATTGCATCAGATAATGTCCTATATCTTAGGTAATAATAAAATAACCAGAGCATATTTTCTAATACTCTTTAAAATGAATGTTTGGACCAATTATTAAGAAATTAAGAGATCGAGAATACAATATATGTTAGGATCAAAATTATCCAGTTGTTCTTATGTAGCAAATCAATATTTATCTGAGTGACTTCCCTCTTACCTTGACCAATATCAGATACTTCTAAGGATGAAAGGAAAAGCAAATCCTCCATAAAACTGTTAAGTAATCTCTGGATTATCTTGAGGGGCATTTCTTTTGCTACCATCTGGGCATGATCATATGTCCTAGAGAATGAGAACTTGTGGTTCATATCATTTTAATCCCTATTTAGGTAACTACAGATAGTTTGCTTTATATGAATCTATAATCCTCTCTAAAATCATGTTCTATACCAATGGAATCCACACTCTGATAGCATATCAAAAGCTACATTCCAATGATGCCTGCAATATTTCACTAACTGCACTCCTGTCTGACTGGTATCAGTGCTCTCATTCATCATGCACTCTGTTGTCAGATCAGTGTTGCCAAGGCGATGTTTCAAGTCACTCTCATGTTTAAAATGTTTCACTGAATCCAAGTTTGAATTCAATAAAGTCCAAGTGTTTGTTTGTTTTTCTGGCATTCCAGAACCTTAGAGAATCAGGGCTAGTCTCTGTTCCAGATTTACCTTTTCTATTATTGTAAGTACAAGCTATGGTTGCAATGCTTGAATGCTTGGTCAGCTTTTCAAACCCAACAAATCCTAAGAAAATATGGGATTCGGAACTACAAGTGTATGCCTGTGTACTGTAACAACATAGTCCTTACTTAATGTGTGAACAATAGCCTCATCGCCTACAAGATGGGAATCTCATGTCATTACAATGATACCTTAATTATATTATCCTCACAAAGCTGTGAAGATTAAATGTGTAATATTGCCTAGGTTTTAGATTGACAGAGTAGTACACAAGTGTTATATACCAGGATAGCACTGAAAAAGTTTTGAAACTAAATTGCTATTTAGTTATAAGCTACAAAATTAGAGCAGGACTTGAATTCTGAACCTAAACAAGTGTACTGCCTGCTAAAATATAAATAATTCATAAAAGTTGCAAAACACAATCCAAAATCACCTGTCATACCAAGAACCAGAGACATTTCTTCAAATAGAGAAGCAATCAGCAGGTGTCAACACTGAGATAACTCAGATAATAAAATTACTGGGAATGATTTTAAAGCAGCTATCATAAAAATGCTCCAATAAAATTATAGACCCTCTTAAAATAGATAAAGAAATGGAACATCTTAAAACAATAAATAAAATATATAAGGAAACAAATTAAAATTTGAAATAAAAAACACAAAAGAAAGGTTTGCTGGGAAAAAGAAAATTGTCACTGTGTTTGATAATAGATCAATATAAATTATCTAATTTGAACAACAAAATAACATACTTTTTAAAAAGTAAACAGAGATGCAAGAATCTTTGGATAACTATAAAAGATCTAATCTTCCTGTCATTGGAGTCCCAGAAAAAAAGAAAGAGTAGATGGCTGAAAAAAATAAAGACAAGAAGACTGAAATATTTTCAAATTTCATCAAGAAGCTTAATCACCCCCAAAAAATCTATACACTAACACATCAAAATCAAATATTTTGCCTCTAAACAAAAGACGGGGGGAAAAACCCAACAACCTTGAAAGTATTCAAAGATGTAATGTGTTACCTCTAGGGGAAGAACAATTTAAATGACAGCAGAGAATTTCATTAAAAACCATGGAGGACAGAAGGAAGTTGCTCAACATTTTGAAGTGGCAAAAAAAAAACAAACAAAACAAACCTAACAGCCTTAAATCCTATATCTAGACAAAATACCCTTTGGGAACATATGAGAAATAAAAGCCATCTCAGACCACAGAAAACTAAAGGATTTGTCACCAGCAGACCTGCTATAAACAAAAGTGTAAAGAAAGTTCCATAGAGCAAAAGGAAACAATAAAAAAAAAATTGGAATATCAAAGACAAAGAAAAAAATAGTGGAATGAAAAGGGTAAATGGTCAAACATAATAGACAATAATTCTCCCCTTGAGTTTTATTTTGTTTTTTATTAAAGGGGTTTTATTTGTTTGCTTGTTTTTTGTTTGTTTGCTTTTTTAGAGAGAGAGAGAAACATCAACATGCTAAAGAACCAAAATTATATATTTATAAAACTGAGGAAGAAAAGTGTTTGATAATTTCCAACACCCATTCATAGTAAAATTTTTCAGCAAATAGTAATAGAAAGGAAATATTTCACTTGATAAAGAACATCTACCAAAAGCCTACAGCTAACATCATATTTAATGATGAGATATTATGTTTCCCTCTAAGACTGTGAATGAGACAAGGATGTTTCACCACTTCTAGTTAATATCACACTGGAAGTCCTAGTTAATGCAATAAGACAAGAAAAAAATAAATAAAGGTATACAGATTGTGAAGGAAGGTAAAATTGCCTGTTTGCAGAGGATATGATTTTGTATGTAAATAAATAAATAAATAAATAAATAAATAAATAAATAAATAAATGGCATCTGAACCTAATAAATGAGTGTATCAAAGCCACAAGATACAAGGTAATATAGCAAAGTCCTTTTGTCCTATAAAACAGCTATGAAAAATTGGAAATTAAAATTTTTTAAAAAACATGTTCTTATAATAGTACACAAAAAGTGAACTATTTAAGTAACAAAATGTCTACAGGATTTATATGCAGAAAAGTAGAAAACTGATGAAATAATTTAAAGAAAATCTAAATAAATGGAAAGATATTCTATATTACAGGTTGAAATACTCAGTATTGTTATGACGTCAATTCTTCCCAACATAATTTATATATTTAATACAATCCCACCTAATACAAGATATTTTGGAGATATTTACAAAATCATCCTACAATTTATATGGAAAGGAAAATACGTAGAATAGCCAACACAATACTGAAGAACAAAGTTGGAGGACTGATACTATCATATGTTAAGTCTTATCATAAATTTACAGCATTCAGTACAATATGGGATCAGCAAAAGATAGACACATAGATCCATGGAAGAGAACAGAGGGCCCAGAAATTGATCCACACACTTATAATCAATTGATCTTTGACAAATAAACAGGACAATTAAATGGAAAAAGAGTAGTTTTCCAATTAATGATTCTAGAAAAATTGGATATCCATGTGCAAAATAATGAAACTAGACTTCTACCTCACATTTTAACAAAAAAGCTAACTAAAATAGATTATAGATCTAAACGTAAAATGCCAAATTATAAAATTTCTAGACAGAACACAGAAAAAATCTAGGTGATCTTGGATTTTTATGGAGTTTATAGATCTAACACCAAAGTCATCATCTCTCATAGAAAAATATTACAAATTGAACTTTATTAAATTTAATAAATTATGCATTGCAAAACACTTGTAAAAGAATAAAAAGACAAGCTACAGACTGAGAAAATCCTCACAAAACACATATCTGATAAAGGACTTGTATCTATAATATACAAAAAGCACTGAAAAATCAACAATCAAAAACCTGCCCGGTAGGAGTGGCTCAGTGGTTGAGCATCGACCTATGATACAGGAGATCTTGGTTCGATTCCCAGTCAGGGCACATGCCCGGGTTGAGGGCTCGATCCCCAATAGGGGGCGTTCGGGAGGAGGACGATCAATGACTCTCTCATCATTGATGTTTCTATCTATTGATGTCCTCTCCCTCTCCTTTCCTCTCTCTGAAATCAATAAAGACATATTTTTTAAAAAAATCAAAAACCCAATTAAAACATGTGCAAAATCATGAACAGATATCTCACCAAAGATATAAAAATGTCATATAAGAATATAGCTGAGGTAATTCTGAAGAAGAAAAAGCAATATTGGAGGAATTAACCTATTTTTGCTCTCTCCTTATGTTTCACAAGCATTATCTCCATATTTTTGTGACTGTTTTCTAGTGAAACAAACCAACACAATGTAGAAAATACATTAAAGTACACATGCTATTAAACACCAGATTTAGCACTGTGGAAATCTGGGGTAGGTACAGGAAAGGCCATGTGTTCAGGAGGCATTTATAGAAAACTTTATATCTATTTGTAATGTGTTGACATTAAGTATGGTGTTTAAATTATCAGTGTTGATATTGTATTGTATGACATTGGTTGTCATTTATATTATGTCATTCTCCATATTTCTTTGTATATCTAAAAGATTTCATAACTAAACATTTTAAAAAGATTAAATAAAAAGATTGAGGCTTTATATAAAACTCTTTCCAGAAAATTAGCTTTCTAAGTGGAATCAGAGGAAATAGTAGTTGCTAGAGGGGAATATAGCCATAGGAAAAGTTTATTTTGGTAGGTAGACAAGAAGGTAGGTGGGTAGTTCATTCTAAAGAAAAGTGATTTAATACTGTATCCAAAATTTCATTATATGTTCCCTTGGGCAGATTATTTAACTTCTCATTAAATGGAGATTGAAATGTTTTCTATTTGTTCTTTGTGAGGATTAGGTTACAAAAAGCAGCTGGAGCCCAGTGACTGTCATAATGCATACAATTAGCAAATATCATTTTTGTACATTTTTCCTTAGTAATTTGGAAATAATTCAGAAGATGACATTATCAAAGAGTTCAAATTCATTTTATATTTAACAAAACTGAGGAAAAGAGTATCTGATTTATTCTCTCTTTTTTAATAAAAATGTAGAGATTTTAAAGTCTCTATCAGCTCTGGCCGGGTGGCTCAGCTGGCTGGAGTATCGTCCAGTACACCTAAAAGGTCGTGGGTTTGATTCTTGGTCAGGGCATATGCCTAGGTTGTGGTTCAGTCCCCAGTCAGGCTTGTAGGGGAGGCAACAAATTGATGTTTTTCTCTCACATCAATGTTCCTCTCTCTCTCTAAAATCAATAAACATATCCTGGGGTAAGGATTTAAAAAAATCTTTATCAAAGTACAAACATGTAGAAGCATCCAAATGATTTTGCAGCAATAGAGTAGCCAGGGAATATATTACCTTTCTTAAATTTAACTTAAAGAAAAACTAAAATTACACTGTCTTCAATTTTCTATTGAAAGCAGATGCTAATTTTTAGAATCTATTTAAATTGTAAGTGCTTTGTATTTATAGGAATGTTATGTATTAATTGCATTTTTTAGACATGCTATGTTTGTTTTTTTGGGGTTTTTTTACTTAAGTATAATTGGTATACAATCTTATATTGGTTATATTAATTTCAGGTGTACAATATAGTGATTCGACATTTTTATATCTTACAATGTGATCACCCCACTAATTCAAGTACTCATCCAATGTAGTGTAAACTTAACACAATATTATTGACAATATTCCCCTTCCCCTTTAATTGCATTTACATTTGAAGGTTATTTGTGTCTTATGTGTTTGGTTTAGTTTTAGTCAATTTAGTATATTCAGGATATAAAAAATATTTGTTACACTATAAAAAAGATTACATTTTCAACTTTAATTTTTCAAATATTCAGAGAAGTCTTGATGTAAATTATAGGCAATTAGTTTAGCCCCGCTTGGATACAAACAACTTATTAAGCAAGCAGAACTTTTAAATCTCTATGGATATATGAGGTGGTGCATTATTTTTTCAGTCAGAGTATAGAAAGCAATTTTATGTTGCCTCTGATGTTGTCCTTTGGTGACTTTAAGTCAGATTTGACTTATATAATGTGGTAATGTTAAGAATACATTTTTAGAAAATATGTAATATCTTTTCATTCTTATATACTAGCCCAGTATATACTAAATAACCAGCATTATCAATTCTAAATGTTTGATAGGAATTATAAACATACTTAAAATATGACCTCAGTAGAGATGGATATTTGGTGCTCATAATTCCCAGAATAACTTATATAAATGAACTTTTAACCTCAGGGAGAAATGCATGGGTTCAAATGGTTACTTTAGAAATTGGCTTATTTTCATGGGCTTTAACTTTTCTCTCTAAAATCAACTCAGCCACTCCCTATTTAATTCATTATTCATTCTCTAATAGGTAACATAAATATAATAAACAGAAAAAAAAGTATGTCCACGTTAAAATAACCCTATTTTATTGTTTTAAATAATTAACAATAATTGGGAATCTATATAAAGTGAGCATAGGGTTTGTTTGAGGGATGCATTTAGATGATTTTTATTAGGAAAAATATGAAACATCATTTGATGTTGTACAGATGGCATCTGAAGGCTAGATTTGCTTTTTAATGCCATGGCAACAGCATCCCAGGAGGATACTGCAGGAGAAAGTCATGTGACTCATCACACTGGACTTCATGTCCTTGGACTGCAATACTAAAATTCACATTTTTTGTACCAAATGGTTTGAGTTCTGACAAGCATTTGTGAGGCTTTTCTGCTTTATCTCACTCCTGTCTACACTAGTATGCCATAGCTTTATCTAGAACAGGAAAATATGATTGCTATTTTAAAAATCAGGGTTAGTAATATGGGGAATAGAAATTATTAGGCGTTTGAATACATGTATATGTATATATACATATTAAGCTCCTTCTTAAGCTCAAGTTTTCACTCACTGAGGCAAAAATATATATGTATGTAAGAAAATGTTTATAATAAAACATCTCAAAGATTACTTAGGAAAGTGTCAATAGTATGGATAATAAAGAAAAAAAGAAATCCATTTCACTGTTTGCTTTCTACAACACAATGGAAAATATTGACATGAATAGAAATTAATTTTGGAAATATAAACACTCTAAGGAAGAGGAATTTCGATTACTAATAGGTTCTATTTTCTTCATAACATATTATCACTTAAAAAGCAATAAAAGTTTACACAGGAGACGAATGGGCAGTTAACTTAAACAACATTGGTTCAAAGCTTGAAAAAGGCGGAGACTAAAGCATACTATTTAAGAACTGGCCCTTGTTACTTAAGAGTCTGCCAGAAAGTCTGAATCTTATCCAAAGCAGTCTATTACAGTTTTCATTTGTTTTAAAGCCCTCAAAGCAAGGGAGACATAAAATACACATGCATTGTATAAACACTGAAAAGAAGCAATTAATTTAGAACAAACGCCCAATTCATGTGATGAAATCAAATTCCTAAAAAGAGCCTAGTGACAGCTTCTAGGTGTTGTCTTTCCACCTCCCCCAGGCATATAATTACTTTTGAAGTCTTTTTGTTGTTGTTTATTTTTGTTTAAAATATTACAGATGTCCCTTTTTCTCCCCAATGACCCGTTCTACCCCCTCCCTTCCCCCTCCCCAGTCCCTCTCCCCACCATTGTCTGTGTCCTTGGGTCGTGCATATATGCATATAAATTCTTTCCTTACTCTCTCCCCCTCCACCCACCTGCCCTCCTCCATCCCTCTGACATTCGTCAGTCTCATCTATGCTTCCATGTCATTGAATCTATTCTGTTCATCAGTTTATTAAGTTCTTTAGATTCCACATATAAGTGAGATCATGTGATGTTTGTCTTTCTCTGCCTGGCTTATTTCACTCAGCATAATATTCTCCAGGACCTTCCATACTGTCCAAAAGGTACGAGATCCTTCTTCTTTACAGCTTCATGGTATTCCGTGGTGTGTATGTCCCACAGCTTTTTATCCACTCATCTACTGATGGGCACTTGGGCTGTTTCCAGATCTTAGCTATTGTGAATTGTGCTGCTATGAACATCGGGGTGCATAAATTCTTTCTGATTAGTGTTTCAGTATTCTTAGAATATATTCCTAAAAGTGGAATCACTAGGTCAAAAGGCAGTTGGGTATTTAAAGTTTTCAGACTCAAGAAAAGTTTTCTTTTAAATTTTGAACATTAAATTTACTCACATTCACTTAGTACATTATCAAATTGATGCCAAGTAGATCTATAATATAAGCTCTAAAACAGTACTTCTGACTTTCTCAACAGAATTTCAAATAATACATATCACTGTCCAAAAAAGGGAAAGAAATTACATAAATTTATATTTAATTCATTTTTTATAAAGATGAAGAGACAGTGAGCATTTTCATCATGAAAAGCTGTTGTATTTTGTCAAATATTTTTTCTGTATCTACTGATGATCATGTGATTTTCATTTTCATTCTTTTAATATGTTGTTTCACATTTATTGATTTATGTATATTGAAACATCCTTGCATCCCAGGAATATAAAAACACTGAGTCTAGAAATTGGACTTTCAGATTAGAATCTAGTATCCCTGGAACATACAAGAAGATTGCTTAAAAGTCTAAAAAAAAACTCAGAACAGAAACCATTCTCTTGATATCACTAGAGATGGTTACCTCTTCTTTAAGATAAAATAAAAAGTGCCAGCCCACTGTTTATTCTTTGTAGCTCCGAAGTATAATGATGTAAAATTAATTGTATAGGATGGACTTCACCTTATTCCCACCAAAAGTCTTTGTATTTTCAGTTAATCCTGGGTGAAAACAAGCCAATAAAATGACATGCCTGGGCTTGCTACAACTAGGAACCTGGAACAGGTGTCCCACCTCTGTCCCTTACATTTATGATTCTAGCTGTCAGAATAGAAAAAATAAATAAATCTGGAAGCAGCTCCATTTCATAAAAGTGTTTGCTTTTGTCTGGCATCCTTAGTTGACCTACAAATTATACACACACACACACACAAACACAATCTGGTTTATATAAAATCACTTGCATATATATCCTGCCCAGCTCACATAAAAGAAAAGAAGTAAAATATAAATAGTCTTAATCTGGTGACAATTACTAATCCATACCTGTAACCAGGCAATCTGGTTAATAAACACAGAAATGGGGTGCATGGAGTTAGAGTAGTGAGGGAGGAGGTAGAGGCCCAAGGACAAAATTATAGAAATACATGAGTATTCATCTTTGATTTCTGAAAGATTCCTGAGTGGAATCAATTTAACTGCTGCAAAGGGGCTATTATAAGAATCCAAAGAGTGACTGTTGCACAAGAAGCCCTGGAGAGTGGCTGCTTTGGAGTTTGACACAGTTCTAATTTGGTTTCCTTTCAAAGGAAGAATTCCAATCTTTTCTTCAAATAAATGAGCAAAGCAATTATGCAGCCTCTAGAAAAGCATTAATATGCCCACAGAGGACACTATAAAATGTTTTCTCATCATTTCATAACTTACTGATTTTAGAAAATTGTTCATGCCTCTTCAAATGACCCACATTCCTCAATGCATGAAAACAGCCTGCTTAACCACTCCTGAAGTACTAATGTAAAGAAGTTTGCCCTGCCTAGTCATTTACCAGGGATTTCACCACTTAGTTACTCTGAGGCATTATTGTAAACATTGGCTTAAACTCTACTATAATATTTATTTCAATCAGCTAATATTTTATAATGCATTTGAGATTATTTATAAAACTGCTCATTGCTAATTGATTAGTTACAGTAATCCTCAGAGATCCTCTCCTTTGAGAGTGTGAAAGGCTCATCCTGATCTTACATGACTGTAAGTGACAGTGATGAATAAATTGGAAAAGGGGACCATCCATCAAGTGAGCAGTGGTTACAGAAAGTGGGGAACTGGATATCCTGAAAACAAAATACAAACAAAAAGTGATATGGTCTGAGGAAAAACAACAATATTCAATGCAAAAAAAAAAAAAAATGGGGCATTCACACTTGAAATCATGAGAGAAACCCAGGATAGAGAAAGTTTAAATTTTTTCAGAGAAGGAAGGTCAGTTTCAAGAGTAGAGTGAAGTAATATTCTCTTTCTGTTCACCATAATGACTTTATCATCCCCATTCCACCTTTGGTAGCTTTTTATTTAGTCCTTTTGATAAAAACTGACTTTTTTCTAACTACTATTATATTCCTTTCACCTAAGAAGAGTGCCTGGCTCATAGCAAATATTTAATAAATATTTGTAGAAATAAATAAATTAGTTTCCCTTTTTGTCTTATGACTCTTGAATTTAGATCTTCAGTCTACACATCCAAATTTATATTATGCTCCATATTTTTAGGTTTCACATTGGCCATGGGTATAGCAGAGTTGACAGGATATCTTACACTTTCATTTTAGTGGGGATGGAAAGACTCCTTCTTCATACGCCAAACATACCTCTCTTAGTTTGATCACTGATATTTCACATTCCTTACAGGGAGTAATGATAAGGTTAAAATATAAATAATTTGGGGAGAATTGGATATTTATACAAATATATTCAAACTGTAGTGAAAGGGCTTACATAGATAAAATAAGAGATGGGAAGCATAGGGTCTCTCGAGTGACAGAGGCTGCAATAAAGGGTAAGAAAGAATGTTTAGAAGTGAGGGCTGAATATTAAAAAACAAATTTAACTCTAAGTTTTCTGGGAAGCCTATATAGCTTTTTCAAGCTTACCACTCTTGCCCTCAAGTTTTATTGTCATATCTGTACTATTGAATCCTTCTCTAAAATTATTCTTTCACCCGATTTCCTGAATTCAGTCAACTGGACTATTAATTTCTATCTTTTCCAACTTGAAACTTTTTTGAATTCTCTCTATTTTTGCCCACCATTTACAACTAGTCTTCCAATTTTGCCAATTCTTATTTCAGGAAGTCTTTAACAGTGACATCAAGACTCTATATAATAGGCTATATCTGCTCTGTCATTTACCATATAGAACCTGTGTTTTAAACAAAATGAATTACTCTTTGATTCATGCATTTCTTAGTGCTTTACTCATGCAGCCTCCTCTACTAATATGTCTATAGAGTTAATATTTATCACTAACTATCTCTCTTAAAAGTCAGCATCTTCTACCTTGATAAACATCAAAGCAATGGGTTGTTTTTTTTCCTTAAACTTCCTTCCTAAAACTCCCTATTTGTATCATATCTCTTGGCTCAATGGACTTAACACTGTTTTTCTGTTAATATTATTTGTGTACTTGCATTTCTCCCATTATATGATAAGTTTCTAAATGGCTAGGACATTAGATCCCCAACAATGAGCTTAGAGCATCTGTTGAAAAGGAATGGATAATTTCATTCCTTGACTTACATGGGATATACTTTAACTTCCACTTGCATTCTGAAAGAATCTCTGGATCTCATCAACTCCATATTGTCTCTGGTATAAAGTTTACACTTCTGATCTCATCCTCAGATTCACTGAACTCTCAGTCACTTGCTCCACTTAGTTCAAGCTTACTTTCTACTGCCACTAAATTCAAGTAGTTAAGTTTCTTTGACACTTAAAAGACAGACAATGATGTACAGACAGATCTTAGTAACCTGAACCAAAAAACAAAACAAACCAACAACAACAAAAAAACAAGATTGTTCTCTCCACTTCTCAAGGTCTTTATGGCCTCTCCTCTCCCTTTATCTCTTCCTCTCATGATTGTCATCCTTTTGTATAGAATTCAAGCCAACTAATTACCCAACCCACCTGAATATATTCTTCCAGCTCCAGGATACACCACTCATAGACTACAATCTTTGTGTTTACTGCACATATTCTTCCTTCGAAGTCTTATTATCTCAGCCTAAGACAAGGACCACCTTTCCTGGGACTATATGGACCTTGGTCCAATAAACTGTTACTGGGGTGAGAGGTTGAGAAGCTGAGTGTGAAAAATCCATTACAAAAAACAAGATTGTGACCAGAAAGGCAAGACAAAATACTAAATATTTTATTTTTTTCTAGCAAACTAATTGTGACTAGTAAATAATAATTTATTCAGAACTAATCAAGTTAAACATATGGTTTTCATTAGGCTTTTCAAAAAAACTACAATGACTCCAAATGATTTTAGTATTCCTAGATAGCTAGAACTACAATTTTAGAATCACTGAGTTTTTAATTATATACTATATCTACGATATACATTATATATATTCATATACACAACTTTGTTGAATTATAAACATGTATCATACAATTCACCAATATAAATTATACAATTTCGTGGTTTTTACTATATATAAGGCAGGGCAAAAGTAGGTTTACAGTTGTGACTACTTGAAAGTTAATTCTTATATTATTATTTATTAATTATTGTATTATTTTCCATATGAACAACTGTAAACCTACTTTTGTCCCACCCTGTTTATACAAGGTTTAATAACCATAACCATAATCAATTTTAAACATTTTCATCACCCCCAAAAAAGACTCAATACTCACAGCAGTCACTCCCCATTTCCCTTCCCCCATAGCCAATATCCCAGCCAATAACATCAATCTATTTTCTGTCTCTATAAATGTGCCTATTTTAGAATCATTGATTTTAATGTTCCTTGGGTACTCTTATCAGTGCATTTCCTCTGAAAGTAGACACCAGGATGAAATTAGTCGTGGAAAAGATTTAATGAATGAAATACTCGTGAAAAAGAAAGGGGGAAGGAACAGAAGAGGAGGAATCTGCAGACCTCAATGGCGAGGTGAAAGAAAAGAAAAAAGGAGGACTGGGTGAGAAGAGCCTCAGGCTATAGCGCAGCTCTGAAAAAGCCTTGATGGTTTTCACTGGCTGATGGGAAGCCCAGAGCAAAATCTGCAGTTAGATGAGTTGCACATTGAGCAGTACAATAGCTAGAGTGCCCCCACCTTGCACAGTTATTAGCTGGAAGGAGCCTGAGGACAGAGTAGCCTCAGCATGAACATTGCAGTGCAGGCTGCCAGTTAACTCCACTCCTTTTAGCAAGTTCTCTCATGAAAGATCTGAACAGTGCACTCCTATAACTGCCTCAGCCACCAACTCTGTTCTCTCTAATACAGTCTTACCAACAGAATATAAGCACCACAAATTAAGTTACATATCTTTGTTATTTTATGCATATGCTTAGCCCAAGGTAAGGAGCAGAATATTGTTAAAAGGTTAAAGTACTTGCTAAAAGATTATTTGCAAGAGATGCCTTGGTGTGGCAGTGAGTGTTTTCTTCACTATGAAAATAATTTATTTTTTAAACTTGATACCAGAACTTTCAAATTCACCGAAATACTTAAGGCCTACTTTGATTTATATGAGTAATTAAAACATTCAGTATACCATATGTCTTTTTTAACAACCTGATTCCATAGGTTAATTATAGCTCACTATTAAACATTGACTTCATATCGTAGCTTTCATCATTACTTCTTTTCAAGTAAGCTATAATATTAATTAAGATATAGTGTTTCATTTCAGATTTACAAATGAGAAGATTGGGCCAGGTAGAATGAAGGAAGAAGCTAAGGACTTCTTTAGAATCACAAAATATGTGAATGGAAAAATTGAAATTAGGATTCACAGCTGATGAAATTTTCATTTGCTCCTCTCATTGATTTACACTGTCTTTGTCTTTCTTACTTCTTTTAAAATATGCTTTTATTTATTTTAGAGAGAGAGGGAGAGAGATGGGGGGAGAGAGAGAGAGAAACATCTGTTGGCTATCTCCCACACTGGAGATCGAGCCCACAACCTGGGCACGTGACCTGACCTGAAATCGAACCTGTGACCTTTAGGTGCACTACGACACTCAACCGGCTGAGCCACACTGGCCAGGGTTATCTTTCTTACTTTTTACAAAACAAAACTCTCTGTATCTCCACATCAAAAATATTTAAATATTAAAAACACTAAGGGGTGATGCTCAATGAATATCTGTTGGCCATCTTCAGATCATCAGGTTCTTCTCCTAAATGGGAAAAGTTGATAGATGAGGATCTCTTAGAAAATATATGAGCTCCATGACTATCCTAATAATTATTATTATTTACATATTAGTTACTGAACACTCTGCTAAGCTATTCATAGATATTACTGAATTCTTAAAATTACCTCATCCTATTTCATAGATTAAGAAACTAAGCTAGAGACAGACTCATGGATACAGAGAACAGACTGACAGCTGTCAAAGGGAAGGGGTGGTGGGCTGAGTGAGAAAGGTTAAGGGATTAAGCGAAGAAAAAAAAGAAAGACTCATGGACACAGACCACAATGTGGTGATTGCCAGTGGGAACTGGAGTTGGGGGAGGTAGAAGAAGTGAAAGGGGAATAAATGGTGATGGAAGGAGATTTGACTTGGGTGGTAAACACAATACAATATACCGATGAGGTACTGTAGAATTGTATACCTGAAACCTATATAAGTTTATTAACCAATGTCACCTCAACAAATTCAATTTAAAAAAAAAAAATTCCCAAGGGAACTGAGCTAGCAAGTCACAGACAGAAGTGAGATTAGAACTCAAGTCTGTATGACCAAAAATGTGTGCTCATCTACCACAACATTAGGCTATTTTTTCCCATAGAGATTAATTTCTTTATTAAAGAAATTTGTATTTTGAGAGAATTATTGAAAACATAAAGTAAATTCAGTTTGTCTACAGAGACCGGAGATCGAGTAGAACCAAAATGTTAGAGTCATTTCAGTCATTCTGCCATCTCTAAGGGAGGAAATGTAAGGAAAAGAAAATCTATATGTATTAAGTGTTTAATATGTGCCAGGCTTGGTTATATATTTACAGTTCCCACAACAATCTTGTTAACACAGTTGAAATCTACTTTTTCCTATGCTCATCACTTCTACCTTATTTAATCAATATCTACTTATTTGGGTACCAGCCCCTCTCCACACTTCAGCCATGTCCCTCTAATAGCTGCTGTCAATTATGTGATTCCATCTGCCTGGATTTATATGTAGACAATTCATGTAGACCAGTTTAATCAAAGTTCTTCCCTGAGGTGTTTGCCAGTAGATCTGAGAGAAATAAGTCTGTGCTTTCTGGTGAAAAAGCCATGAAGAGAAAACTAACCTAAGAGTAAGGAGGTAAATGGAAGTGAAGAGAGAAATCCTGCTGGTATTGGAGTCTCTGGTCTGGGCATCTGGAGCTTCATCCTTGATTCACTTTGATTACATCAGCTAATACATTATCCTAATTGCCTAAGATACTTTTTGTTGCTTTTCAGTCACTTGTAACTCAAAGACTTCTAACTATTTTGATAAAGCAAACAAATTCAGATGCTAAGCCCAACATCTTACTAACCAGTGAGTGATAAAATAGACTGAAATGCAGGACAATCTACTTCTCAATTTAGGATTCTTTGTTAATTCTTATTCCACAGTAGGACATAAATGTGTTTAAGTCATTGACAAATAACTACTAAGAATGGTTACATTCTTCTTTTCATTCTGCTAAACTTGCAAGTGGAAATTGAGTGCTTTATGTACTACAACTACATTACCTGTACTTTGAGGGGAGTGAATATCACCTTAGTGGCTGTAAAGAGTTATTCGAATTCACCCAAACCTCTTTTGGATAAATAAGACTTTAATGTGGGTTTTAATTCAATAAAATAAGCAACATCTGGTGATATCCTAAACACAGTTGACCTCACTCACATTCCTCCTAAAGAAATACAGCTGTCACACATTTCCCAAAAAATATCTTAGCATACCTGCTATTTCTTTTCACACATATCTGAGCAGCTATTTTCTTGATGTACTGCCTACTTCAGAACATAGCTGCAAACAATGATGAGCATTTGACAAATGTCTGTTTATTCACAGGCTCTGGCCTGGAACCTGTATATTTTTTATTCCTAAGGATAAGTCCTGCTCATTTGATCATGTTACTATTTAAATAGTTTTTAATTTTCAGTAGTAAAATGTTTTAAAATTTGACATTATAACAACATTTTTAGACGTTAGCTATTAGTACATTACAAAAAATAATTATTGTTGTCCAAGTTCTTTGCCTTGAGAAGAACTTATTTGAAATATGCAGGTCAAAATCTATTACAATATCATTATACTAACTAAAGCCGTGCCATTCAGTAAGCTGCTATAATTTACACATAAATTGAATTGTAGGTAATTTTAGCTTTGCCATTTGGGTGAAGTTTTCTGATTTTGTATTGTATTTGAAAGTGTATTAAAGCATTTTTCTTGCTCAAGGAACAACATTATTTTTTTTTGTAAGACTGCCAATTATTAAAAGATTTTACATTCAGTATACATTATACACCAATCACTGAGGTTTAAATAATATCACAAAAGTGCAATTATCTTAAGCATTTTATATGCCAGTGATATATCTATGGACATAGAAAGATGTAATGGTGTTGTAGTTTAAAAGATCACTTGAGCTTTCAGTAAACTAGGAATAGAAGGGAAATTCCTCAACTTGATAATATCTACCAAGACCTACGGCTCACATTATACTTAGTGAGAAACTAGAAGCTTTGCTGCTAAGATCAGG
Organism: Miniopterus natalensis; assembly: GCF_054644295.1. Lineage (NCBI taxonomy): Eukaryota > Metazoa > Chordata > Mammalia > Chiroptera > Miniopteridae > Miniopterus > Miniopterus natalensis. The sequence goes on along the minus strand of NC_142086.1, from coordinate 35,204,646 downwards.
AAAAAATTAAGAATATCCCCTCTTAACAATCCTTTTCAAAATTGTACTGGAAATACTAATGCAAAACAACAACAATCATTATAACTATGTATGGTGATGAATGGTACCTAGACTTATTGTGGCAATCGTTTCTCCATGTACACAATGATGTAATCAGTATGCTGTACCCCTGAAACTAACATAATATTATGTCAATTACACCGCAATAAACAAAAAACAGGAAAAATTTAAATAATCCATAATATCCCCCTCCCAAAAGTAGCTAACATTTATTGAGTGCCTTCTAAATACCGGGAAATAGTCTAGGTATTGAAGATACATTGGCTAAAAAATAGATACAAATCCCTGCCCTCAAGCAGCTGACATTATAGTGAGGAACAGTCAACAAGCATGTACAGTATGTTACACGGTAATAAGCTGTGTGGTGAAATACAAAGCAGGAAAGTATAGAAACTGCTAGTAGGGTGGAGGGTTTTTATACTCTAAGGTTCTAAGGTAATTGAGGAAGAAGGCCTCATGAAAGAGAGCCCTGGAACACACACTAGAAGGGGAAAGAGATATGAACATGGACATCCTCTGGGAACACCATTTCAGAAGGGAGGGGAGTTAGTTCAAAAAATCCCAAAGTGAGAGCAAGTCTGGGGTGTTCAAGTAACTGCAAGGAGACTGATGTAACAAAGTTGGCAAGGGCAAGAGAAGCAAAACAAGAGGTCCTACAAGGAGAAGCAGATGATGTAGGGACTCGTAGAGATTGGCCTGGCAACTCTAATTCAAGGGGGTCATAGTGAAAGCAGCATTAGCACTGGCTACACAGCGACAGTTTAATGCCAAACTTCTTCACACCTCTTCAGTACAATTAACTCCCTTAATTAATTTTATAAATAATAATTCCTGACTTCATATAGTACGGTAAGGAGAACCAACCAAAGCTATTTCTAAGCTTAACCTTCAAAGATAAATAGCTTAGGTTAAACGGCTTTTTAGGTTAAACAGAGTTGAAATCCCCATGGCATGTATAGGCTGATCCAATGGAATCAAACAATCCCAGGAATATCAGTTAATAATAATCCTTGCCAATTAAATCAGATTGTTTTGTTAAATTTAAATAATTTCATTAAAATACATCATCCTATAACATAATAACTATAAAGCTTAGCTTCTACTCATATATATATATATATACTGGACACTTCAAACCAATTACATTTTAGTGAATTAAGTCTCATCTCCAAAACAGTATTTGATATACTTTTAGACATTACATTTATGCGAATACAAACGTGTATCTTTTTTTCCTCATATAAGAAACTAAATCAAGATTGTTTCATTACTAAATACAAATAAATGGTCCATAATATAAGTTGATATTTGAAGGCCATCCTAACAATGAAGTTAGTATGGTTTTCTTTACAATATTATGCTCAAATCATCACATATTTTACTTGATGAATTGTGGAAAACATCTGTGTACATGGATGATGATTGAATATAACCTGTAGTTTTATTGTTTCTATTGTAAAAAGCAGGGAAACACATAACATTACAAATTGAGAAGACTGGGTTTAGTAAGTATCATCATGTGTCCTCTCTACTTCTATGCCAACTGTGGACTCCTTTCCATGGACCATCTTAAAAATATTTAGCACTTATTGAACACGTCCTGTTTTCCCAGAATTGTGCTTAGCACTTCACATTATTTATCTCTCTTCAGCCTTAGAACCTCTCTTTGAGGTTGATATCTTTACTAAATTTATTAATAAAGAAATGAAAACTGCAAGTTTAAATAACTTGCCCAAACTCACGGAGACTGTAAGCCACCACCAGGATCCCAAGTGAAGTCCACTCACTGCAGAGTCTTGCTCTTACCCTTACACTCAATGGCATATATTTATTTTAAGGCAGGGTTGTTCTCATCAAAGATGTTGTGCTGTTAAAACCAAAAAGTCTAAAAATGTGAAGCCATTTCTCAACATGTTTTAGGGACTACCTTGATCTAAATTATTGTATTACTCTAGTTTTGTAGCTGTGGATTGGTCCCACTGCCCTTCCATTACATGCCTCACTGGTGAGCTACTGCAGTAGCCCTGTGATAGCCTTATCCTGTGTCTGTGCTGAGACGTGTGCCACTCTAGGTATGTAGAGCAGCTTTCTGGGTAGCTGCTGGATCTCTTCCAAATGGAAAGCTATTGAAGAGTATATGATGGTTCAACTGAAGCTTGTCATCCCAAAATAAACATGTCTGTGGACATGGCAAGTCCTCATTGTGCAAAAGCCTGAACTGAGCACAACAGGTTCTTTTTATCAAATATTCCTTGCTCAGAATAATATAGTATTGCTCACCACTCTAAGCATCACTTTGAATATTCTGTGAGTCCTGGAGCAAATCATTTAGACTTTCTGAGAATCGCCACTGAAATAACGAGACCAAAAGTAATGAGAATAACTCATTTGTACATTATTTGTTTCCAAAATATTATATCCTTGAGAATATCATGCTAAGTAATATAAGTCAGACAGAAAAAGTTAAGAACCATATGATTCCATGCATCTGTGGGATATAAAACTGAAAGCAACAAATGAACAAACAAGAAAAACAAGCAAAAACTAATGGACACAGACAATAGTTGGGTGGTTATGAGAGGGAAGGGGGCTGTGGGGTTTGTAAAGGGGAAAGGGGGTCAAATATATGGTGATGGAAGATGATTTGACTTTGGGTGGTGGGCACACAATGCAATATACAGATCATGTATCATAGAAATGTACACTTGAAACCAATATAATCTTATTAACCAATGTCACCCCTAGAAATTTAATAAAAAGAAAAATAATAAAATATTATTTTGCCTTAAAGTGGCATTATTACATGTAACATTGGTCTTTTTTACAAGCATATACTCTTGAAATATTTGTCATTTGTGTCACGAAAATCAAGGGGTTTTTAATATTTCTTTGAATAAACTAATCCTATTGCTAATAAAAATATGGATAGTCAACTTTAAAAGACAATAAATGCAAGAAACATAAAACTACTTGGTTTATTAAACTAGTTTTAGAATATCAATTCTGGACTTATGCTTTGTAGAATATTTTCCATCTTAGCAAGCATTATAAACTATCAAGTGTGATTTTTTAATACAATGATCATACCTTAATTTTTACCAACAATTACAATATGGAAAGAGATTTTTCTTCTAAATCTTAAAATGCAGCTATCCCAGACTGTGAAAATTGATAAGATACATTTTATGAGGACTTCACTCGCAGTCTCAGACATAAGTAATATATGTTTATTTAAATCTTGGACATTTTGCCACTCTCACTATGCTCAGTTTTAAAATGCTTTGGGATGGGGTAGGCATAAGATATTTAAGAAGCTCACTATTCACTTATATTGAGAATTTCAGAAATGTTTTTCAAGCATGAAACCATGTAAATATTTGCCAGTTTTAATCCAGAAGTTACAAACTGAGCTTGATTTCATTTACCATGAAATATGGATCATCCAACACATTAATTAACCTTCATGGGAATGATATTGTGTTGATATTAAAGGAGATGCAAATAACTATAAATTATAAACTTTGTATTCAAAAGGTAGAAATGGAAACAGCAAAGTGAGGCAAGCAAAAATGTAAAGATACTTTAGCACCAGACAGTATAAAATTTCTAATTATCTGTTGTCAAGAATAAGGTCTACAGGAGTTAATAGGAATAAAAGTTCACTGAGTATGATCAGAGGGATGTTCTTGGATGACCTGAGATTTGAGCCAGGTTTTACATGCTGAGCAGGGGATAGAGAGTTTTAGGTGAAATAAGCATGAACAAAGGTCCTGGTATGGAAAAATATAAGGTAATTAAAGGGTTAGAAGTTTTCATGGAGCTGTGGATTCATATAAAGGAATAACAGAGACTCTGAGACACATTCTGCACATTAACGTATCCAATATCAGCCAAAGTTCCAAGACTGAGTTTCTTGTTTTATATACAGGGAACTGTCCTTTCTACTTGTACCTAAGAGTACAAGCCTATTGTATGAAAAGAGGACAAGGCTCAGTTGCAAGGAAACAAAATGTAAGAAATATTAAATAGATACTACACTTGTCTATGCACCATGGACAAGGAATCTAAAGTATTCAGCCTTGTTGGAATTTCTTTTTCTTGCCTGCCAGGACTAACAACATCACATGTAAGACATTTTAGTAGTCACATAAAGAGCTGACTTCCTCTGAATTTCACATGAGTATGCCCATTAATGATAAATGATAAAGCAAAATATTTCCTGGAATTAATCTGCATGACTTTATAAATTATCTTTGTCATGTAGGGTTACATCAAGACAGAGAGAAAAGATGCAGAATGTGAGGTGCTGAAGAGAGAAAACACAATTCTGCTTCAAAAATCTGCTCTATAATTTCTCTAATGGTAATTTTAAACAAATAATTATAGATGTGATGAGATTAAATATGCCTATGGGCAGAAGTTCGCAAATATTTGGACTAACATAGAAGGAAGTAAACTTGTCTTGGGTCAAAAATACTCATTAATAACAAGAAAAGTATTCTAGAAGCTGAGACTGAATTTTTTCCAAGCTTAAACATTGTCTTGATATTTAATTTTACGGCGCCTTCAGTATTCTCCATCATAATATGATTATATAATACATACTGAAGTCACCTTAGTGGTATAAACAAGACTTTTATTATAGTAAATATTCAGGTTGTTTAGTTTTCCATTATATACATGCCCTTGCATGATATTTGGTCCTGTCCAAAATATCCACTGAAACCTTTGGTCCATGCCAAACAGTCCTTGATATTTGGTCTTACCCAAAACATCCATAGAGACATTGGTACATGCCAACTCACCCACCTAACCACATGTTCCATTACCAGCTAGGTTACCAAGCCAAGAAGGATTATTATGGGCAATACAGCCACAATGCAATTGTTGAACCAAAACAATATGGTAGTATTTTTAATGTACTAATCCTGTAAACTAGAAGTATGAATAAACATTATAGGCTATTTGAACCCAAGGACGTTTTCTAAGCATGAGTGTTTTTGATAGAACCAAATATTAAAGACTATTTGGCATGGACAAAATATGCCCATGGATGTTTTAGATAGGACCAAATATCAAGGACCTTTTAGCATGGGCCAAGTGTTTCTGTGGACATTTTGTCCAAATGTCTGCTAATCATCCACACATTGTGTATGTGTGCACATATATGCATGTATGAAATAGAAAACCAAAACATAAATATTTATTATACATATATATACTGTATGTATATACTGTATGTACTATATACTATGTATACACAACATAATATTGCATATTTCAAAAATATAATCTATTTACTGAAATTAGGTAAGGATGAAAGATAACTAATATATCCAGAGATAGACTGCTTTCCACTTTATATAGGTTAACCACTTTATATAAGCATTTATTACATGTAGTGTCATATTTCATGGTATGACTATTTGTACAACTGACATTTACTGCAAAGTCCCACAAAATATAATACTATTCCTTTTATACCACTCTCCAAAATAAAATAAAAAACTGTAATATAGGAAAACATTTGTTGGTTTGAGAATAAGCTCACTTCCATTCCATGATAATAATAAAAAAGTTACTAGAAAATAACATATTCAGAAAGTAGAATTCAGAAAGGGCATCTAGAATAAACTTTAAGTCAATTAATCAACAAGTATTTATTAAGTTCCTATTTTGTTCTCAGCATAAGATTTCAAGCTTCTCTTCATTACACCTACTGAATTACCTTTTTTTTAAATATATATCTTTATTGATTCCAGAGAGAAGAAAGGGGCAGGAGAGATAGAAACATCAATGATGAGAGAGTCATTGATCAAGCCCACAACCCAGGCATGTGCCCTGACCAGGAATCGAACCCCAATCTCCTGGATCCTAGGTCGATGTTCAACCACTGAGTCATGCCCGCCAGGGCCTGAATAAACATTTAATGAAGATAAGCTCCTTATATCAGTAGGTTTCTTTATGATTAATCTTTAATTTCTATCACTATCTAAGCATAACTAGGTAGAACTATTGTAGTACAAGTTGTAAGTAAAGGGTTTTTAAAAGATATGTATCCATTTTGCATATTCTTTTTTTATTAATATAAATTAAGTCTATTATTGAGGGGTGGTCTATTTAATGTCAGTCTAAAAAAGAGCAGTTGTCAACCATGGCTGCAGATGAGAATTCTCTGTGAAACATAAAAACAATGATAAATGAAACTCATGACATTTCCAGACAAACTGAATTAGAACCTCCTGGCTAAGGGATGGATATTTTAAAACTTCCCAGTTTATTCTGGAACACACTGAAAATTAGGAAATACTACCACAGACATTAAAGGATTTTTCACTCACCTCACATTCCCAAGCTATTTAGAAACTATTTATTGTAATTAGAAAGATCTTTATTCACTTAACAGGTGTTAATAAAGTATTTTGTACTAAATATGAAGAAGACTATAAAATACTTAAAAGACTGCTCTTTAAAACCTTAAAGTGCACATGTGCTGTAATCAAAGAAGAACTGTTTAGAAATTTAGAGAAGAAAGGAATCAACATGTGACTGAAGAAGTGATCATGGAGGTGAAATCTGAGTTGGGCAGTTGAGTCTTGAGGGTAACTAGGATTAGAATATATCAGGGTTTCTTATCAACCAGTGCACAGGTGAGTTTCAGGGGACACCATAGTTTTAGCCAAAATCTTAGTGAGGTCCATGATTAAGAAAGACTAAGAAATCACTGGAATAGGTGGAAAGATAGGAAAAGTCCTTTCAATTGGGAAATCAAGGAATGAAAAGCAGATGCTTCAGATTCATCATGAACATACCCATGTCCAGTGATCAATATGAAGGAACTGAGAGTGTACATCCTGAGAGTAACTGGGTAAGTGTGGTAGAAATGGATAATGATGACTCTGAATGGCTAGACTGGAAAATTTACGTTTTATTCATAAGAAAGAGGAAGAGGGCATATGATGTAAGCAAGGATGGAGTGGGGAAAAATTGGAAGCTTTGAGAAGTCATATATTTTGTGTTTGGAAAATGTTAATCTATATATGAACACTGCACAGGAGTTATTACAGGGTGAGGCCCCAGGGCAAAGAATGAAACTAGGAAGCTCTCACAAAATACATATGTGTTATGCCATATGTTGTTTTCTTTCCAGTGCACTGAGGCAAAAAGTTAAAATAAAACCACCTGGGATAAAAATATCTGTAAAGTACGTTTTAACCCATGGGATTTTCCCTCTGCTGCAAGTGGGAATTTTGGTTTCTCTTCTCAACTCAGCCACCAATATCCCTTCAAACATTAAATTGTGATTTCTTCAACTCTCTTTAATACACAGAAGTTGACACAATGCCTGGTATACAGTAGGTGCACAGTATAGCTTGTTTTATTACTGTGTCAAGCAGTCTGTCCCACCAAATGGTAATAAAGATTATTAAATGTCATTGCATGAAATCATATTATGTATGTATCATGTGTTTATATACTAAAGCTTTTGAAAAACCTAAAAAATGTAAGGTTCAAGTAAGATAATATATTGCAATTTTTTTGTGAATAATTTTAAGTGTTCTCCTGCTGTCAGGTGCTACTAGAAGTTTTAATAGTACTTACATTATACATTTTTATTCTAAGGGCAAGGGAACTCTTAAGTTATTAAATTAGCCAATTAAGATATATACAAAGGATCTGATTTTTTACCCCTTTAGAACTGTAGGAAATGCAGAAAAGTAAGTAAGACATATTTCCTACCCACAATAGAGTTAAGATCTTATTGAGGTGCTAAAGCAAATACCTATTATTGAGCAAGTACAAATAAAAAGCAGAGGATACAACTAAGCATGCATACACATGATACAAAGTCATATAAAAAATCCAAAGTTCTCGTAGTGATGTTATAGTCGCTGAACAGGGTTGAACATTTGAAAAGTACACAATATTATTTACTATATAAAAAATGAGATGCTCCAGGTAGTCTTCTTATCATTAACTGATTCTACTTCTTTTTGTGTATGTAGTCAAAATTCTAATGCTGAATCCATAGAGTTAGATAAATGCCAGTAATGGAGTAAATATAGTGGCTCTCAAAAGTAGCATTATGATTCTAACCAATGAAATAAGGCAAGAAAAAGAGAAAAATTAATAAAAATCAGAAAAATAATATTGTTATTATTCATAAACAAACTAATTAAAATCAAAAATCAAAATTCAAAATAATAAACAAACCATCTATTAAAATTAATGTGTAAATAGAACCAGGTCACTGGATTCAAGGTGAATACATTATGTTTAATAACATACAATTGATATTTTCATAGGTGAAAATAATATTAATCTCTTATGTAATTCAAATTAATGTATTAATTTATTTCTACATGTCAATATCAATGTAGAGAAAGTAAAATTTATGAAAATATACTATTATGATTGTATTAGAAAATATCAAATGCCTAGGAATCTAATAAAAGGTGTGCAAAACTTCTAAAGTACCACACATGCACACACACAAATATTTTTATATGTAGAACTTACATTTATGTGTGTCTTGGTAAATAGATAGATAAAAAATGAAAGATTTTAAATCTCTAAATGAGAGATATGCCATATTTTTAAATAAATGGAAGAATATGTCATGTTAATGAGCTGGAAAACTGTTGCAAATATAGTAATTCTCTCCAAATTGACTCCCAAAATGCATTGTATTCCCAGTGTGTGTGTGTGTAAACTGATAACACTGATTTTACATGAAAAAGCAAAGGTCTGAAAATATCCAAGGCAATCTTGAAGATGCACAATGCTGAAGGACTTAAACTACCAAATACCAGTACTATACTGCCTTAATTAGAATAAAACTAAATAACTTATTATGGTGTGAAACTGGCATAACTATAGTCAAATAGATAAATGGCACATATTAACATATGCAAGATCACTTCAGTGCAATTGTAAAAGAATGGTCTTTTTTTTTTTAAATGATGCTGGATCAATTGGATGTCCACAAGGAAAAAAAAATGAACCTTTACTTGTACTTCACAACCAACATAAAAACCAATTTCAGATAGATTGTATATGTAAACATGATATTTAAATTTAAGTATTTTAAAAGAAAATGTAGAAAAAGACACCTTCAAGACTTAGATGTAGGCAAAGACTTCTTTTTTAATTTTAATTTTAAAATTACAGTTTATATACAATATTATATTCATTTCAGGTGTACATCCCCGTGGTTAGACATTTATTAAACATAAGAAGTGACCACTTCGATAAATCTAGCACCCATCTGACACCATCTATAGTTATTATAATATTATTGACTATATTCCCTATTCTGTACTTTACATCCCCATGACTATTCTGTAACTACCAATTTGTGCTTATAAATCCCTTCACCATTTTTACCTATCCCCCAACTCCTCTCCCATTTGGCAACTGTCAAAATGTTCTCTGTGTCTATGAGCCTGTTTCTGTTTTGCTTGCTTATTTATTTTATTTTTTTTTAATTCCACATGTAAGTGAAATCATCTGGCAGTTGTCTTGATTCCATTCGTTTTTTATGGCTGAATTACACTCCATTGTATATATGTACCACGGCTTCTTTATTCATTCATTTATTAATGGACCCTTAGGTTGCTTCCATATCTTGGCTTTTGTAAATAATGCTGTAAAAAAAATATGGATGTATAAGTCTTTTTGACTTACTATTTTGGGGTTCTTTGGATAAATACCCAGAAGTGGAGAGACTGGGCCCTTTTTGTCTCTTGTTAAAGCCCTTTGTTTTAAAGTCTATTTTGTTTGATATGAGTATTGCTTGTTTGAGCAAAAGAGGTCAACATAAAATATATACTATATGATTTAATTATATGAAGTGCAAAAAAAGAAAAGAAAAGAAAAGAAAGAATCTGTGGTGTTGGGGGGCTATAATGGGCAACAAGATGGCATCAGTTAGCAAGGTCATTCAGGTAGTCCAGGGACATACTCCGTTAATAAGGCTCCTGACAGAAGAGACAATTCTAATCCAAATGTGTCAGAAGTTTCCTGCTCAGAAGGACCATCTCACTCTTCTTCGACTTCACAGCAGTCTAAGGGAAGTAAATTGCCAGACTGGCTGATACATCAGGGTCCTCCAGACACCACAGCAATAATAAACACATCACCTGAGAACTACAGAAGGAATAGTATGTCTCAAGAAGAAATTAAACGTATACAACGTGAAGGTCCAGAATAAGCACAATGTGGCTGCTGTCATCAGACAAAAGAATATTTACAATAAAGGACTTCCAAAATGACAAATGAGAAATTGTATGTTAAACAATCTTAATTAATTTTCTGTACAAAAAGAAATATAGAAAGCTTATATGGACACTTGTATCTCCTAATTTATGTCTCTTGGTCAGCTTCTTCAGAAGCTTTCCTAATTGTTTACATATTTATACTTATTGAAGTATACATTTTTTAAAAATAGAATCTATGGTGTTAGAAGTCAGATTAATGTTTATTTTTGAGGGTAATGACTGAGGAAGGACCTTGGGAATTTCTGCGGTGCTAGTAATGTAATATTTCTTGATCTTGTGCTGATAACATGGTATAAAGGGTGGGGCAAAAGTAGGTTTACAGCTGTTTGTATGGAAAATAATACAATAATTCATATATAATAATAAAAAAATAAACTCTGTGTTTCACCTACTCACAACTATAAACCAACTTTTGTCATACCCTGTATTCACTTTGTAAAATATTAATGATCTATGTACTTATGAGTTGTGTTTTTCTATACGAATGTCATATTTCAATAAAAATTTCAAAAATTTTCCTTTAATGTCATTGTTTTGATGGCACAGGCATCACACACACACAAATAAAAACAGTAGATTTCTTGTTAGCAATCTAGCAAAACAAAATGTAGGCAAAGGGTGCATTCTAAGTGATCTTTAGCAGTCTTTCTAATTTTGACATTTTAGTAACTTTCATCTTGCCATATTTTAGTCTCATTATTCAAATATATAGAAATAATTTATCCTCAAATGTTGTTAAGTAAACATAAAGACATGCTCATAAACAAGATTATAAATCTAACTGATGCATACATACATCTTCATTCATCATTTCTTTCTTCTCTGTGAGCCTCATGTTGTGTGCTTTCATTCTGTAAAGGTCATGATGGCTCATAAATTCTCTCACTGATGAGAAATTAAATTCATTTTCCTAAAGCAAGGAACTGTCACTTTAATGTAGTTTGAAAAATCTTGGTAGTATAAGGAAGCAGTCATTGTTTTTATGGACATTTATAAGCATTTGGATAATTTATATAAATACTTTGCCCTCAAAAAGGTGGAACATAACACCACACCCCCCCCACTCCTTAAGTGTGGGCTGTGTGCACACTGATTTTCATCCACATTACATTTAATTGTTATGTCTTCTTTGGCTTTTCTTGGCTACACAGCTTCTCAGACTTTACTTGTTTTCAATGATCCTGACAGTTTTGAGGAGAATTGGTCAGATATTTGTAAGATGCTCCTCTATTGGAAAGGAAAGTAAAAAATAATAATAATAACTTTATAGGAAACCTGATAAGACTACCTCAATGAGGTGATCAAGATCAACATTACTAACTCATGGGAAGAATATATAACCATAATATGATGTGATGGGATGAAAATTATACTCTAACTCTGTAGTCTTTCTCCAAAAAAACCATAACCCCAGTCTAATCATAAGAAAAATACCAAACAAGTCTAAATCCTACAAATACCTGACCAATATTCTTTAAAACTGTCTAGGTCATTGAGAACAAGTCAAGTCTGAGTAACTGTCACAGCCGAGAGGAGTTGAAGCAGACGTGACAAGTAAATGTCATGTGGCATATTGAATAATCTTCTACAACTCAAAAGAACAGTAGGTAAAAATGAAGGAAATTGGAGTAAAGAATATGCCCTGGCTGGGATCAAACCTGAAACCTGGGTGTATCAGGATGGTGCTGTAGCCCACCAAGTTACCAAGCTAGGGCCACTTATGTTTTTCAATGACATTAAATGCTGGCAAAATTGTATTTTTTGGAACTCTTGGTCACTAGACAACAATGTGATTATATGCATAAAAAGATAAGTATATTCATATCTTTTGAGTTAGCATTCCTACTAGGAATCTAGCCCATAATCTAGACTAATAATCACAAACATTAGAATGTTTACGACAATAAGCAGGGATGGGAAATTCACACAAAATAAATACCTAATAAGCAGGAAGAAAAACTCAGGGTCATTATGAGTCTAACCAATTTGGGTAGGATAAAAGGAGTGAAGTGAAATGAGATGGGTGGAGATGGGAAGTAAGAGATATAAAATGTATATGGGACAAAGGAAGAAAGGTCGATAAAGGTCAATAAGAATGACATCCCATTAAACCTGTGCTTTAGATGCTCTAAATTTAGATCAGAAGTTTACATATTACCTTGTTATAAATGTGCCTGCCAGTGTTAGGCTCTGCACTTGATCAGCAACCGCCTTCATATTTCTATTATCTAGGACACCGCCTGACAGTTTTTTCACATAATCAGGCAAAGGCCTCAAATAGAGGTGAGCTTCTTGTTTATAACACAGTCCCACTGCAGACACATAGAAAGAAAGTCATATAGGAAGATAAGTAATATGATTTTATCCTGTTTTATTGCTAGTTCTTTTAGACCTGCATTTTTTGGCAGACCTGAGCCATAACTAGTGACTACTTTTCACACCTGCTTAAAAAATTCTAAAAGAGAATGGCCCAGTATTTCATTAAAAAAAAAAAAAAAAAAATAGTCCCTTTATTCTCTACCAGTTCTTTTGCTGGGAAGATGGCTCAGCCTAGGACATCCCAGCCCTGCTCCCCAGTAAGCAACAGAAATTGTTTCCCCTCGATAGACGGCTATCATTCTATCACACTCTGAGTTCTTTATTTCAGGCAGAGCTGCAATCCAGTGCTGAGAAGCCTTTTCCCACATGGCTTTTTACCTCTTATTACAAAGGTGGGCTTATTCAATATGCTTTCTTTGTGTCCTGCTGTCTGTTGAGAGCAGAGATTTCATGCCCCCTTCTCCCTCCGGGCTAGTGGTGTATTCATTTCCCAAAAAAGCAATGCCACTTGTTTTCCCCTTTCTTATAATAGCAGGAACAATGCCAGCTTTTGGCATGCAACACAAAACATTACTTACTATTAGATCTGTGCCAACTTTTTACAGCCTTGTCTATTTTGTTCTATCTCTGGCACAGTGGATTAAAAATATAACTTTCAGCAACATCTATACCCATGGTCTGAGCATCAGGGAGACACAACTAAGTGCATGGTGGGAATTTTTGTTGTTTAACAGGATTTGAAAAGTACAAATAAAAAAATAACTCATGAAAGTAATATATGTTCATTCCAATTCCTCACCTCTTCAGTGCAATCATGCTCCACTTAATGATGGGGATAAGTTCTGAGAAACACACCGCTGGACAATTCAATTGTCATGTGAACACCACACAGCGCACTTACAAAACCTAGATGGTAGAGCCTACGACACACCTGGGCTGTATGGTCCAGCCTACGGCTCCTGGGCTACAAGCCTGTACAGCATGCTACTGCACAGAACAACACATGAATAAATGAAGTGCAGGAGGAAATTATGCAGTCAAGACACATGGTAAACACGACATGTATGACACTGCCGCCAGTGGAGCAAAGCATGCTGTGGACAGAAAACATTTTTATTATAAGTAGGAAAAAAACTCTAAAATAACAATAAAAGGTATAGTGTAGTGAATACATAAACCAGGAACACAGCTGTTTAGGATCATTATCAAGTGTTATGTGCTGTGCATGACTGGATGTGCTGTATGACTGGCCGTGCTACAGGTTTGTTTACACCAGCATTAACCCATAACATGAGAGTAATGCATTGCACTACGACATTATGACAGCTACCGCACTACTGGGCTATAAGAATTTTTTAGCTCCGTTATTATCTTATGAGACCACTGCTGTATATGAGGTCTGTTGTTGACAAATACATTGTTACGTGGTGCATGACTATACTTTAGATTTAAATTCTATCCTCAAAGTCTTGGAGCACAGACCTTTTTCTAAGCCATAGCACTGTAGCTTCTGCAATAACTTCCTGAGAGCTTTTTTAACTCGAGCCTGTAAAGTTGGATATGTTCTGAGTAGCTTGCCTAAATGGCTAATTTGACCTCCTTTTACATATAAAATGGTGTGCATATTTTCTTCCATCAGGGTCAGAGGATTTTACACTGTACTAATAAGACCCCAGAAGACAACCATTCTCTCAGCTGTTTCTATTTTCTTGATGAGAAAGCTAAAGCATAAGAAAGTTTTGATTTTTGTACCCAAGGGTAGTGCTCCAACTGAGCACATTTCTCCTCAAAGACGCTGAATGGTCCTTTTGATATTTACAAGAGCTCTATAATTCCAAGAGAATTACGCTGAAAAGGTGGATGGAAATTTGGCGCCTTGAATGTAGAGCACTGGTTCTTAAGTGTTCTTGGCTCTTCTAATCTTAACTGTGTATGCTTTGCTCTTCAACTTCAAGAGAAACTGCACCAGTTCACAGGATGCTGAAAAAGTCTTAGAAAGTTTCAATGAGCACTTACAAAATTAAGACGTTTCCATCCACACGTGTATCTGTCCTCAGTGATGACTCACTGATTGGGGCAGGTGGCCACTTGAGTAACAATACACTTCAATGAAGTGTGACCTCTGACAGGCAGGAGCAGCCTTCTTCAACCTGGTGTAAATCAGCAGTTTCCTATATGTCCAGTTCTCTTAGTCCTATAAAGCCTCTGGACTCCTGGCATAACACAGAAATATTTGGTATTTTACTTTTGACATGAGGGAGTCCTATGTATAGTGTAAATTAACCTTGTTCAGTAACCCTATGGTTTCTGCTCCCTCAGAGTATTTCAGTCATCGCTGATGAGTGTAGGCTAGTTTCATATCATGGTAGTACTACTTGGAAATTGTCATAAGTAATAATCAGTTAATAAGTTGTAGAACCTCTTTCCTTCACCTTCTATTTTGAAAACTTTTGTATCTCCAGACTATTCCTCTGATTTAAAACAAAACAAAACAACAAAACAGAAAACAGAAAAAAAACTACTTTATACTTTAGTCTGTCGTGGCAAATATTGTCTTTTCACTTCTTGATCTTCTCTCCAAAATATTAATCTAAGTCAAGACAGTATAGAAATTATTAGTTTGTTAATCTACTTTTTCCTCAGTAACTAAACTTGATCATGTAAGTTTCAGACACATTTGTCTTACATAAAAGTCCATTCTGAATAGGAGAAGCCTGGTCCCATTATCTACAATTTATTGTTCAATATCATTCAATTTATTTATTCACTGTAGTATACATGAAAATTAGTTTCATAATTGCTAACATGTTACCCCTATGAGAAAAATAAAATCAATTACCATACGGTGTTTATACAAAATTCTTTTTGTTTTTAGCTTTATGGTCTCCTGTCAAAACTGTATTTAAAAATTGTTAAGCTCCTTTTTTTCTTTTTTTTTTCCACCTCTTTCATGAGGTTAGAATCACATGTCACAATCTTCTTTTCATCCAGAAATTTTCCAAAATTATGATTGGTATATATATGTTTTTAATTTGTATACAATTAAGTTTATAATGATGGGTTTTGACAAATTCATAGTAATATGCCCACTTATCCAGTATCACCCCAAAATCTCTGTCATGTGGCATCCTTACAGTCAACCATTACCCTCTCCCCAACATGGCAAACGCCGGTTGTTTTTCTCCAAGTTTATCAAGGTATAATTGACAAGTAAATTGTGAAATAAAGTGTACAATGTGATGATTTGCTATACATATACATCATGAAAGGAATTCCCCCATTGAGTTAATTAACACACCAATCACCTCATGTATTTACTCTTTGTGTGTGTGAGAACATTTAAATTTCAGTTATACAGTAAGTATTATCAACTGCAGTCACCATACTGTACATTAGATTCTCAGACCTTAATCATTTTATAGTTGAAAGTTTGTAGCCTTTTACCAACCTCTCCCTATTTCCCCACACCTCAGCCACTGGCAAACACTTATCTAATTTCTATTTCTGTGTTGTTGTTTTTTAACTTTTAGATTCCACATACAAGTAATATCATGAAGAACTTGTCTTTTTCTGTCCAGCTTACTTCACTTAGCATAATACCCTACAGTTTAATCCATGTTATAAATGGCATGACTTCAATCTTTTTAAGGAAAAATAATATTCTATTATTATATATACATACATGTACATATAGATGTATATATACGTACATATCACATTTTCTTTATCAATTCATCCACTGACAGTTAGATTGTTTCCATAACTTGGTTGTTGTAAACAAAGCTGCAATAAACATGAGAGGACACATATCTCTTTGAGATAATAAGGTACATTTGTTCCCCCTTTACCCAGTTTGTTTAATTTTTTTTATTATTATAAATGCATGATGAATTTTGTCAAATGCTTTATTTGCATCTATTGAGATGTTCATATGATTTTTATCCTTGTTTTTATCAATGTGGTATATTATGTTAACTGATTTATGGATAGTTGACTGATTTATGGATAATGAACCATTCTTGAATCCCTAGAATAAATCCAATTGATAATGGTGTATAATCCTTTAATGAATTGCTGAATTTAGTTTCCTAATATTTTATTGAGAAATTTGGCATCTATATTCATCAAGAATGTTGGCCTGTAATTTTCTTTTCTTGTAGTGTCCTTGTCTGGCTTCAGGATCAGGGTAATGTTGGCCTCATAAAATGAGTTTGGAAATGTTCCTATTCTATTTTTGAAAGAGTTTGAGAAAGAATGCTATTAAATACTTTTTTTAATTAGGTAGAATTTACTAGTAATGTTATTTGGTCCTGTACTTTTGTTTGTTGGAATGTTTTTGATAACTGATTCAACTTCCTTACTAATAATTGCTCTGTTCAAATTTTCTATTTCTTCATGATTCCATCTTGAAATCATGTATGTTTCTAGGACTTTATCCATATGTTCTAGGTTGTCCAGTTTGTTGGTGTGTAAGAAGTGTTCATAGTTGTCTCTTACGATCCTTTGTATTCATGCAGTATCAGTTGTAATGTCTCCTCCTTCATATATAATTTTATTTATTTGAGTGCTCATTTTTTTTTTTTTTTTTTTTTTGGTGAGTCTAGCTAATGTTGTGTCTATTTTGTTTATCTTTTTAAAAACTGGCTCTTAGATTTACTTTTCTCCTATTGTGATTTTAGCCACTATTTGTTTTGTTTCTGTATTGCCTTTGTTATTTCCTTCCTTCTGCTAACTTTGGGCTTGGCTTGTTCTTTTTATCAGTTTCTTGAGTTGTAAAATTAGGTTGCTTTTCTGAGAGCTTTATTTTTCCTTGATATAATCATTTATTGATATAAACTTCCCTCTTAAAATTGCTTGTACTGCATCACTTAAGTCTGATATGTCGTGTCTCCATTTTCACTTGTCTCAATATATTTTTGATTATGCTTTTGACTTCTTTTTTAACCCATTGGTTGTTCAGAACCATATTATTTAATTTCCACATATTTGTGAATTTTCCAGTTTTGTCTTGCAATTAATTTCTAGTTTCATACCATTGTAGTTCAAAAAACTTCTCAATGTGATTTGAATCTTAAATTTATTGAGACATCTTTTATAGGCTTATCCTTAATCTGTCCTTCAGAACATCCATATGTATGTGAGTAGAATGTGTACTGTGCTACTGCTGGCTGGAAAATTCTGTGTATGGCTGTTAGGTCCATCTGGTTAAATGTGTAGTTTAAGTCTGATGTTTTTGTCCTGCTTTTGGGCCTGAATGATCAAACCATTGCAAAAGTGGGGAACTGAAATCCCCTACTATTATTGTATTGTTGTCTATTTACCCTTCAGATCTGTTAATATTTGCTTTATATATTTAGATGCTCCCATGTTGGAAGCATAAATATTTGTAATGGTTATATCCTCTTGAAGAATTGATTCCTTTTTCATTAAATAATGACCTTTGTCTCTTGTTACAGCCTTTTGCTTAAAGTCTATTTTATCTAATATATAGTTTTTCCTGTTTTGTTGTTATTGTTGTTGTTGTTTCCTTTGGTAAAAAATTCTATTTCCATCCCTTTCCTTTCAGTCTATATATGACCTTGAAGTTGAGTTGAATCTCTTGTAGACAGCATATAGTTGTGTGTTTTTTTATAAACCCTACCGATGAATAAAAAATTAAATTACTATGCAGCTGTAAAGAAGAAGGATCTCGTACCCTTTGGGACAGTATGGATGGACCTGGAGAATATTATGCTAAGCAAAATAAGCCAGGGAGAGAAAGACAGACATCACATGATCTCGCTTATATGTGAAATCTAAAGAACTTAATAAACTGATGAACAGAATAGATTCAATGACATGGAAGCATGGACCAGACTGACGAATCTCAGAAGGAAGATGAGGGTGCGTGGATGGGTGGGAAGAGATTAACCAAAGAATTTATAGGCATATATGCACAACCCAAGGATGCAGACAATAGTGTGGTGAGGGACTGGGGAGGCGGGGTAGGGAGGGTGAAAGGGGTCAATGGGGAATAAAGGGGACATCTGTAATATTTTGAACAATAAAAAGAAATTAAATTAAATTAAACCAACAAGCCAATAGTAGATATAAAATAATAAAAATTCAAGTAATTTAAAAGAAGTCAGAAAGAAAAAACAGAACAAGAGAAACAGATTCTCCAATTAGAAACCAAGTAAGATGGTAACTTTAAACCCAATCATAGCAAAATTTTATTAAATGTTTTGAATAATCAATTAAAAGATAGATGCATATATGCCCAACCCAAGGACACGGACAATGGTGGGGAGAGGGACCGGGGAGGGGGAAAGGACGGGGTGGAACAGGTTATTGGGGAGAAAAAGAGACATCTGTAATATTTTAAAGAAAAATAAAATTTTAAAAAAAAATTGAAAGATAAAGATCATTAGTCTGTGTAACAAAGACCAAAGTCAATACTAGGTAAAAGAAACACACTTTAAATGTAAAGACATAGGTTAAAAGTAAAAAGATGTAAAATTATACGCAATACAAATACTGATCAAAAGAGGTCTAGAGAAGCTATATTAATATGTGACAAAGTAAGCCACAAAACAAGATTTAATACCTCAGGTAAAGGAGGTCCTTCTTTCTTTCTCTCTCCCTACACACACACACACACACACACACACACACACACACACACACACACACCCCTACACACACTCACTCACACACACAACAATTAATCAGGAAGTTATAACAATCCTAAACGCATGAGCAGCTAATGAGAGAGCTTTAATACATCAAGAAAAAATGATTAAACTAAAAAGAGAAATAAACTAATTCACATTTATTGTTTAAGTCTTTAACACTCCTTTCTTAGAAACTGATAGAACAGCTACATGAAAAATCTGTAGGAATATAGAAGACTTGAAAAATACCACCAACATAATTGACTTAACTGACATTTACAGAATACTCCATCCAGCATTAGCAAATACACATCTTGTCAAGTACATAGAATGTATACCATGGTAGACCATATTCTTAAGTAAAAGCAATGTCAACAAACTCAAAGGATTGAAATCAAACAGAATGTTCTCTGATCATAACAGAATTAAACTAGAAATTAATAACATAAAGATACATAAAAAATTCTAAAACATTTGGAAATTAAACTACATACTTCTAACTAATCCATTGGTCACTAATTGGGGGAACATACTGCCAATGTTACATCTGATAAGGGGTTACTATCTTAAATTTATGAAGAATCCATACTACTCAACAGCAAAAAACAAACAATTCAATTAAAAAATGGGCAAAGAACCTCAACAGACACTTCTCTAAAGAGGACATACACATGGTAAATAGACATGAAAAGGCATTCAATGTCACTAATCATCAGAAAAATATAAATTAAAATTACACTGAAATATAAATTAAAATCACACTGAGATATCACCTCACACCTGTCAGAATGGCTATCATCAATAAATCAACAAACAGCTCATGTTGGCGAGGGTGTGGAGCAAAAGGAACCCTCTTACACTGCTGGTGGGAATGCAGACTGGGGCAGCACTGTGGAAAGCAGCATGAGTTACCTCAAAAAATTAAAAATGGAGCTGCCTTATGACCCAGTGATTCCATTTCTGGGAATATATACCAAGAAACCTGAAACACTGATTGGAAAGAATATATTAATTGCAGCACTATTTACAATAGCCAAGCTACAGAAGCAACCTAAGTGCCCATCAATAGATGAGGGGATAAAAAAGCTGTGGTACATATAGACAATGGAATATTACTTGGCCATAAAAAAAGAACAAAATCTTTCCATTTGCAACAACATGGATGGACCTAGAGAGTATTATGCTAAGTGAAATAATTCAGTCAGAGGAAGACAAGTACCATATGATTTCACTTATATGTGAATGATATATAAATGAACAAACAAAACAGAAACAGACTCATAGATACAGAGAATTGGTTTTTGGTTGCCAGAGGGGAGGGGGTTGGGGGACTTGGTGAAAAAGGTGAAGGGATTAAGGAGTACAAATTGGTAATTACAAAATAGTCACAGTGACATAAAGTACAGTTTAGGAAATATAAATAAATTGTAATAACTAGGTATGGTGTCAGGTGGGTACTAGAAATATCAGGGGAACACTTTGTAAAGTATATGATTGCCTAACAACTATGCTATACACTCAAAACAAATACAAAATAATATTGAATGTAAACTATAATTTTTAAAAATTAAAGATAAATTAAAAATAAATAATCCATTGGTGAAATAAAAAAATCAAAGAAAATTTAAAAGTTTTTTGAATTGTAAACAAGTTCTTTGAAAACAAAATGAAAAATTTCTGAGATGCAGTTGTTACTGGGAAACTGATAGCATGAAATGCTTATATTCTAAAAATAAAAATTTCTAAATCACAGTAATCTAATTTTACACAATGAAAAAAAAAATTTTTAAAGAGCAAATTAAAATCCAAAGCCATTGGAAGGAATAAACTAACAAGAAAAATAAATGAATAAAAGCAGAAACCAATGACATTTAAAACAAACAAACAAATAAAAACCCTAAAAATCAATGAAACTAGAAGATCAATAAAATTAGCAAACTCCTAGTCATATTGGTTAAAGGAAAAAGGGTGAGAAAAACACAAATTATCAATATTAAGAATGAAATAAGGGATATCACTAGAGCCCTGACAGAATATAAGAGGAGACTGATAAGGAAATATTATAAGCAAGCATGCCAGTAAATTTTATAATATACATGAAAATAAACAAACGCATTGAAAGAACCAACTGATAAAATTTATTACAGAAGAAATACTCTGATTAATACTCCTATGTCTTTTAAAGAAAATGAATTCAAAATTAATAACATTACACAAAGTTTATAACCCAGGCCCAGATTTCATTACGTGTGAAATCTACAAAATATTCAAGGGAGAAACAATACAATTTCTACATTAATACTACCAGATAATAAAAAAGAGAAAATAATTTTCAACTCATTTTTTGAGTTTAGCTTACCCTGAAACAAAAGGTAGGCAAACATTACACAGAAGAAGAAAAATTGCAGACCAATATCAGTAGGTCATTAACACAACCATACCTTACTTCACATTATAGTGGTGGTCCTAGTCCACGAAATAAGGCAAGAATAAGCCATCACAAAATAAAAGGTAAAAATATTTTTATTTGTAGACAACTTATTTATATATATAAAATATTCCAAGAAAACTACAAAGGCCATAGGATATAAGGTTGATATAAAAAATCAGTAATTTTTATATATATTTACATTGAAAATTATGAATTAAAATTTTAGACTTTAAAGTTCTATAAATTTCACTTTCTCAAAGAAGCCTTTCTTGGCCACCGTATCTAAATTATCTGTGTCTAACTCTTTTCAGCTTATCACAGTCTCCTACTTTACTTTTAACACCTTGCTGACGGGTTTTCAAGCCAGAACTTCCCCCTGCAGCCAGCTGCTTTGGTCAGCAAGGTGTTTAAAATCACTTAAATTAGCCGGGCTGGCCTGGCTTAGCAGCTGAGCGTGGACCTATGAACCAAGAGGTCACAGTTCCATTCTGGTCAAGGCACATGCCCCGGTTTCGGCTTGATCCCCAGCAGGGGTCATGCAGGAGGCAGCCGATCAATGACTCTCATCATTGAGGTTTCTCTCTCTCTCTCCCTCTCCCTTCTTCCCTCTGAAATCAATAAAAAAATAAAATAACTTAAATTAATGTAAGTGCATAGTGCAGACAAGAGTTATCTCGTGACCGGTCAGCAAGGGAATCTGTAGTAAGACACACGACATACAGCTGTGATGTATATTATCTGCCTCTCCCACTAAATATAAATTCTTTGAGAGCAGAGTTGAACTTTTTTGTTCACAGCTATGTCCCTAGCAACTAGAACATAATGCATGTTTAAAATTCAATAAATCCTTATTGAATTAATGAATAAATGAATGAATGAAACCCTTATTGAATTAATTTTTATCTGTCTTTGAAATTCTCTTGTCCAGTTATTTACTTATGTATATTGTTTCCTTTCTAGAATATAAGCTCTTGAGAATGATCATGTGTATCTTCTTAACTGCAGTAACCCCAGATCTTATAAGTTTGTAACTCATAGGAAACAATAGAAAGTACCTATGAATCCATGTTAACAGTTAGGTAATGAATTTCACTTTTTAAAATGCTCTAAGTCCCCCAAAATAATGGCATCATAAATATCTTTATGAGGCTGTAGCAGTGTTTTCATGTAGTCACATAACTTCATAAATAATTCTTCTTGCTGTAGATGACATGTGACTTGAGTCATAAGACTTGTTTATAGCTGGCATTTGTGTCAAGAAATACTGTAGTTAATTAACTAAATTGGCTTGATTCAAGCTACACCTGTTTCTAATTTCCACAGGATTAAAAAAAAATGACATTTAAAACTAAAATATCCTGTACCTCATTTTAGGCGATGAGTGACTGTTTTGAGGTAAGTATTAACTTATTTCTGCCTCAGATTTTTCCTTCATCATTTCTTATGATGAAATAATACAGAGAAATTTAACTAGTGCAATAAGACAAAGATTTCACAGGTTAAATGATGAACATTCAGGTGGTGCAGAAGCGGCAATAAGCAAGTGTTGAGCAAACACTGTGTGATGGATGAAGAAGAAATGAGAGTACCTCAGGAGACGAGAGAAATAGTAAGCCATTATTCTCTTAGACCTCAGGGGCAACCTATAAATAAATCATAAATAAGCCACAGGCGAGACAGGTGATACCTTATGTAATTTGTAACATTGTTGTTCAAAAAAAATGAAAATAAAAAGCAGCGATGTTGGCAACATCGGCCATATAAATATGCTCAAAGGCAAAGAGAAATAATCATAATCTAGCACACAAGAGAATGACTTTTTTTTCTGAGACACCTTTCTCAAACAGGAAATAATTTCTTGAGAGCAATATTTCTCTACTGAGATCCATAATCCTGGAGAGAATCATCAATAGGTTTGTTAACAACAGCTCATGAACAGGAGGGAGAGTTCACCTAGAACTTAAACCTAGAGCTCGCTGAAGGTGCTGAAATTCTATGCCTATGACAGCTAGTCCAGTATCTTACTAATTTTCAAAGAATGAACAGTTTGGTTATTAGAAAAGGTGCTTTGAAAAGTTGGGTAAAACAGCTTCGAAAGCCCATTCATGTTGAACAGTATCAGCTGCAGTGAAGCACATTCGTTGTAGCTCTGGGCATTTCATGTTTCTTCCTTCTGAAGGTTATTCTAATTTTTCCAGGGCTTCAGGAAGAGTGTTCAACTACAAGGAAGCCAGCACATACAATTCTATTTCTTCAGAAAATATCAAAGATCCTCATGTCAGTGTGGCGCCTTGAGAAAAAGAGGGATTTTTATATACTTTTCATTATAATCCTGAGCCTGTTTTATTCTATGTCTCAAGGCCCTTGGCATTTAAAATTGATAGTTGCCTTAGAGAGTGGACTGGTTAAGATATTTCAGTCAATCTCCATTCTTGGATTCATAAAGTACACTTTCCATGAAACCAGGTACATTTGCATCTGTCATATTTATCTCTCTGCACATACATGAGAAAGACTTTATACTAGCCATGCCTTCCTTACTAAGAGTTCTGACTTACTGCCATCTTATAGTTTTCCACTTCATTTATTTTCCTTTATAGGAATAATTTTTTTACTAGCATGATTACTAATAATTAAAGTACTAAAATCATTTTAATTTTTTTCTCTCTGTTAACTTAAGAATAAAAGCAAAAAAGGATGGTTGATCCTTCCATCAGCATTTGAAGTATGCAAATTTTAAATTATGTTATCCTCACCCCTTTTTAAGAGTTAGAATTTAAAAAGGATGTTTTAAAGGTAGCTAATTAAGCCTCTGATTACCTCATCATAGTTATTTTCCATTAGTGTGCCTCTTAGATGATATTTGTGTCAAAATCCTCTTGCAAAAGCAAGTGATATATTTCATCTCACTTTAAGCAATATCTACAGAGTCTACTCAATAATATTTCAATGAATTTTTCTGAAAGTATTTGCCTCTTATTTTGTATCTATTTTTCTTACTTTGCTAGTACAACTAAATCAACCCTTCATTTGGTGCTAGATGAGAACTTGAATTAATAGCAGCTGTTTCTGAGGAGACTTTCTGCTGAGGCTTTATTTCTACATGGTTTGGGAATTATTGTCTTTTGTGATAACATCAAGGCTTTTCATTGCTTTTGTGCTCAGGCATCAAAATCCACAATGGCAAGAGCTCAACACTTGGCTTTACATCTTTAGGAATCTCTTACCTCTTCGTGTTGTTCCTTCCTAGATCCTCCAAATGGCACTTGTACAAAGTTACTCCGTGTGTGTGTGTGTGTGTGTGTGTGTGTGTGTGTGTGTGTGTGAGAGAGAGAGAGAGAGAGAGAGAGAGAGAGAGAGAGAGAGAGAGAGAGAGAGAGAGAGAGAGAGAATGGAAACCAAGTGCTTCTGAGTAAATGACCGATGACTGTAAGAAGCTAACCCTATTACCAATCGGCAGAGTTCTGAAAGGCAGCATTTCACCCTTGGAGGTTGTAGTACTTCAGTCAAGGGAGGAATGCAAATAGGACGGGATCATTTGCTGATGAATTATTGAAACAGACACCTATAAGATCAGTTTTCTAAGACATTTATGGATACTATCTGTGGTTTGCTTTGGACATTTTCTTCTTTCTCTTTTTGTTTTCCTCTATTAGATTTGATCTGTGCATGTGTGTGTATACACTAGTGCAATATATTGTCTTTTTTTTGGTTGAAGGACTATTCGTGCTATTCATGTCTAATCCAATTTTCTTATTTCTTCTTTCACAGATTCCCTTTTATTAAGGCTGGTTATTTATCCAGGAGTTTTATGCTTCCTCATAATTACATCCCTGTAGTTCCTTAGCTCTTTAATGACTTCTGTTCTCCGTAACTTACATAGTAAGATGCTTCCTTTTTCCTTTTCTAAGAAGCTAATATATCATTATCCCTGAAGGTTAAACTGGTCAATTTCAGTGCTTGAAGTGGTGTTTGAATATTCTAATTTTCTCTACTAGTTTCACTCCTATTTGTTGCTTGAAGCCTGGGGTAAAGAAATTTCCTAGCAAAATAACAGTCAAGGCAGATGAGTTTCTCATTCAATAATTTTTGGTGGCAAAAATATTTCTCCCAGATTTTACTTTTTTTTTTTTTTTTTTTAGATCAAAAGGATACAAAGCTTTGAAAACAGCTTAAGGAACTGTCAATTAAAATCAGGGAATAGTTACTTAGAATATTTTCCTCATGCAAAAGTCAATAAATGTTTGCCAACTAGAAATACAATGGTAGTGTTAATAGCAGGGTAACTGATCAAGGACAAGAGTGGAAACGGGCAGCAATAGGAATCCAACTGCCAATCTGACTCGTATTTGAAATTCTGTAATCTCATCAACAAATAATTATTGACTAGTGTTTGGCAAACAGCGGGCTGAGCACATAGAAATAGGAAGAAATGACATACAAACTTATCAATTGCTTATTTTATGTTCCTCTATTTCATAATTCTGTATTTCAATAATGCTTGAAAAATGCTAAGGCATCTTTGAAAATGACATAACTGAAGTTCAGGAATCTGATGTGCCTTACCCCCATTTACACAATTGTAAATACAGACTTGGTGTTTGCAACCACTTTTATTTGATCCCCAAGCCCATGTGTTTCCAATACACAACACGTACCCCTTATTAAAAGTTAATCAAAAGAAAAAATTTCAAACCATATAGTTTAGTAAAAGAACAAGTTAATGAACCATTAACCCGCATATATTCAACATAGACTATCTGACCAACAAACTACACATATACTGAAGATTTTGAAACACTGTTCTAGGTGTTCTGATTTAGAAAGATGTCTTCTAATGGTTTACCATTGACCTGGTATAAACAATTTAAATTAAATATGGTCGGTCTAGTACATGGAAAATTATTTGACTTTGGGTGGTGGGCACACAGTTCAATATACAGATTTTGTTTAATAGAAAAATACGTACACACTTGTGTGTGTGTGTGAGTGTGTATGTGTGTGTGTAACACAGAAAAAAATTTTTAAATATCAGCAGGTGCATTTCATTTTCCTGCCATCTTCACTACTGATATTAAAGAAAAAATACTATTATCCTTAATGTGATAACAGCAAACCTTTTGATTCAGCCTGCTACAATTGACAAAACTTGAGTAATTTTTCCAGGCTGGGTAAGTATGTTGGAGATGTTATTATAACGATGATGATAGTCATAAAAATATTTTATGCAATTTATTTCACATGAAAATCAACATGTGCCTTTCACATTGCCATCCCATAATTAGTGCCATATGTCTTATTGAAAAGACAGTTTGGAATGATGCAGCAGGAAAACATTCATTCAAGCCTGTTCTAAATTACATTCCTTAGAAAAACACCATTTCCTGAAAACACTCTCAGAATATTACCATTTTTCTTTAAAATCGTATTTTATGTCTACATAGCATATTTAGTCATCATTTACATGAAAAAGTATCATTTGGTATAAATATTTCTATCTTTTCTTTCCCACCTCCTTTTTTCTCTTTCTCCCTGGAACATCTTTTTTTAGGGACTTTAGATTCTTTGATAGTCTTTTGGACAATGTTTTCATTGTGCTTATGCTTCAAATAATCACTCCTAAATATTTCTGTAATAATTAGCTTTTTAGATTCTGATTACTTTTACTATGTACATTTTTCACCATTTTTAAAATAAACTTGGAGGTATAATTTATAGAAATACAATACATTCTTTGTAAGCCTACAATTTAATGAATTTGGATAATATATACACCTGTATAACCACCCTAGAAAGTCAGATATAAAGCATTCTATCACCCCAAAAAGTTTCCTAAGTGCCTCTTTTCAGCCAGTATAAACCATCCCAGGCCCGTGGATTTTCTTTTTGTTATTAAGAATTTTTTTTTACTTTTTAATATTTTGTATGAATTGGTTCATACAGTAGAAACTTATTTGCATCTGACTACTTCCTACAACATAATATTTTTACATTCATGTATGCTATTGCTTATATCAGTTGCTTGTTTCTTTTTATTGTTTATTAGCATTCCATTATATGAGTTTATGAAAATATCTTTATCAATTCACCTGCTAATAAATATTTGGGTTGTTTTCAGCTCCTGACTCTTATGGATAAAGCTACTATGAACATTCCTGTACACATCTTTTTAATGGACAGATGTTTGACATCCCTTTGATAAAAGTGAAATTGTTGGGGGATATAATAGGTATACATTTACATTTACCAGAAACTGCCAAATACTTATCCAAAGTGGTTCTATCATTTTACATTCGCACCTGCAGTGTATAAATGTTCAAGTTGCTCCACACCCTTGTTCACATTTGTTGTTGTCTTTCAATTTTAGCCACTGTCTTGGGTAAGGAATTTTATTTAATTGTGACTTGAACTTGGATTTTCCTAATAGTTAATGATACTGAACATCCTTTCAATACTTACTTGCCATTCATATACTTTCTTTTATGAAATCTCTGTTCCAGTATTTAATTTTGCCCATTTTCCCATTGTATTAATCTGTTTCTTTCTGTGATAGTTTATATATCTATATATCTATCCATTTTATTTATATATGTATTTATTATATATAAATATATTTATATAAAGTTTTGCAATAATGGTAGTAAGGGTCTGCCAGCTTAGTTCTTATTTTAAACAAATTTTTTTAAAACTGCTTTAACTATTTTAAATTGTTTATATTTTCACATACATTTTAGAAACAGCTTGTCAATTTCTACTTAAATATATCTCTTGCATTTTTATTTGAATTGCATTGAATCAATAAATAACTTTGGGGAAAACTAATAACTTAAAAACATTGAACTTCCCAATACATAAGGTTGGCATATATCTCACCATTTATTTAGGTTTCCTTTCATCACTCACAGCATTATTTTGAAATATTTAGTGTATAGGAAGGACTATTACCTATTTGGATAAATTTACCTCTGAACATTTCATGGTTTTGGATGTTTTATCCCTTTATAAATTAGCTTGTATAATCAATTTATATTATATATTCAGAAATAATCAAATTTAGAGAGCATGCTAATAGTATTAATCCAATTACAGAGTTATGCTATTAAATCTTCTAATTTCCTTCTATAGCTTCACAACTTAATGACAGTTTAGTGCCCCTTGATCATTTCCAGTGATAAAAAATGCCCTTCTTGTAAAAGAACCTTAAAGATTTTTTAAGTGGTTTTAAATATTGGGATTTTTTTATGTTAAAGTGAAATTGATAGGTTTACATTTTTCACCTACCTCCTACCTCCTGAAAGCCTTACAAAAATCCTAATTGATCTTTAATATAAAAGTTCCTCAAATATTTGCAGACTACCATCGAGTTTATTTGCTTGTTTTCTGACCAGCCTTTCTCCAAGTTGAATATCCCTAGTTATTCCAATAATTATTTACATGGCATGGTCTGAGGTCCCAGCAGTCCACGCATTTGTTACCCAAACAAGCTCCATCACACAAATTTCCCCTCTCAAGGACGTTGTCCAGAACTAAATGCAATAGTATTAAATATATTGGGAGGCTTCTCTCCTCAACTCTGATAATTCTATGTTTTCACAATTTGGTTAATGGCTCTTGGAATTGGATGTTCAACAATTAGATGAATCTGTTCTATAGTTAAGTAAGATCACTTAGTCAATGTTAATTTTTGTTCGTTTGTCTGTTTCTCAAAATCCTCATAATTTTATTTTGCAGTGAATTAGAATGCCAAAACAATGGCACTCAGATGGAGAGCTATTTGTTAAAAATCTCTCCTTTTTGTGCCTGGTTTTATCCTACCTACACAAGACATTAATTTCTGCTTTTAAACTAGATATACACTATGTTAGGCGAACATGGATATACCTCCAACTGTAATTGAATACAGGCTTAGTTAATCAAGAGAAAAGGTCAACAATCAACATAAGTGAACATAAACACCTTACCCCTGATGTAAGCCAGGTAAAATAAGAATTTTATGCAATCAAGAAGGAATGTAAATCTATAATGTTAATTAACCCTTTATCCCTTGGGTAACTTCAAAGTTTTAGTTGTTTATCTTCAAAGAGGAATGTGAGTAGATAGCAAAATAATAATAATAATAATAATAATGCAGTATGCTCATAGAAACAGCAAATATTTAGAAATGGGTAGAGTTATTTCAAATGTAGGTTTAAAATGACTTGAATGATCTAATTTGCAAAAACAAATCCTTATATCAAACAATTGCATTTTTACTTAGGCTTACATGGTTATTAATTTACAAAAGGATTCTTCATCATAGCTTTACTTATAATAGGGAACTCGAGTATAATTAAGTTGATATTAATTATCAGTGTTTCAGCTGATCAAATAGTAATACATATTAATCAAAGATTAATCAAAGATTAATATATATTAAAATGACCACATACACTGATGTCAGTGAGATAGTGACTAGGAAGTTCCAGCCCTCAGTCCCTCATAGAAACACTGATTTAAAAACCATTCATGGACAAAATTGCCTTCATGAAAGCTCCAGAAACCAGGTGAGGTTACAGGCACCCTGGAGAAGCACAGAAAGGAGAAAAGATGCATTGAAAAGTATAAAAAAAAAATCAGTATTGGTTTACCTATGTCATTCTTCTCCTAAGCCAGCACAACATAGCCCAAGAAAGAGCCCTCAGACCATGAATTTCCCTTTGGGGAAAAGAGAAAATGAAATGAGCATCTGACTTCCCCAGCCTTTCAGAGTCCTACTTCTGTCACACTTTACCCAAAACACTGAGAGAATCAGCAGGTCTGGATCACTTAGGGGCAGCTAAGAACAAAGAAAAGAAAATGGAACCATCAACAACCAAGGTGAGGATCTCAACAGCCAGCCATGACCTGGGGTAGCAGGCTTGCTTCCTCCCCCAAGCAGCAGGGCAATACACCTTCTGATACTAGGACTGGGTCTGCTCGACTCTAAACCCCAACAGCTGGCCCACACACACACCATACCAAATGTCCTGCCCAGGACCTCTGGTCTTGAATCCAGTCTGCAAACTAGAAGAGGTGGTTTACTTCTTCAAATGTGAAGACATCAACTCAAGGCCATAAGAATCACAAAGAATTATGAAAATACGACACTGCCAAAGGAACAAAATTAAGTTCCTATAATCAACCCTAAAGAAATAGAAATCTACAAACTGCCAGAGAAAGAATTCAAATAGTCATCTTAAAGAAGTTCAGTAAACTACAACTAAACAAAATCAGTAAAACAATACATGACTTCAAAATATATTACAAAACTGCAATAATCAAAACAGTAGGGAGTGGGCACAAAAACAGACATATAAACCATGGAACAGAATAGAAAGCCCAGGAATACAATAACCCTGTCTTTAAGGCACCCTTCCCTATAAATTTACCATGAGACTCATTCTACATAGAAGGAATAAGTATAAATGGGGGGGGGGTGACAATTTGATATTTATGTCTCATGCTTGAAATACTCAAATCATGTACTTAAAAAGTCACTTTTTTAATATATCAGTAGAAATAAGGCACAGAATAGAGTCCAGAAATAGGTTAGTATATTTATGGACAATTGATTTTCAACAAAAGCTCCAGGGCAATTCAGTAGGGAAAGCCTATTTACCAGATTTTGATAGAACAACTTAATAAATCTGTGGAAACAACAACAAGTCTCAAGTGCTATCTCACACCACACATGCACACAAAATAATTTCAGATTGTCCCACAGGCCTAAATATAAAAGGAAAGCTTTTAGATGAAATCTGAAAGATTTTATAAAGCTTTTAGATGAAAACATTGATTGGTAAAAATTTCTCAGATAAGACAGAAAAAAAGCACCAAAATAAAAGATTTTAAATTTGCCCTTCATTAAAATTAAAAACTTTTCCTTATCGATGGTCATCAATAAAAAAATAAGCAAGAGTCCTGGCTGGTGTGGCTCAGTTGGTTGAGCATCACCTCATGCATGGAGAGGTCCAGGTTCGATTCCTGGTCAGGGCACATGCCCAGGTTGTGGGCTCTATCCCCAGTAGGAGCATGCCAGAGGCAGCCAATGGATGTTCTCTCTCTCCCTCTCCCTCCTTCTCTCTCTCTAAATCAATAAAAACATGTTTTAAAAAATAAGCAAGATACAGACTAGGGAAAATTATATGTGGGGAGTAAGGTTAAGGGTGGGTAAGTCTGAAAAAGTACATGTATTCAGAATATATAAAATGGATTCCTGCAAATCAATATCAAAAAGACAATTCAATAAAAAAATGAACAAAAGCATTGAGAAGATTCTTCACAAAAGAAGACATACGAGGTTTAAGATCATTTGTCATCATCAACATGAAAACTAAAATCACAATGTAATATTTTCACATACACTAGAATCACTAAATTTCCCTTTTATTTTTAAAGCTGACAGCATCAGGTCTCAGCAGTGATATGGAGTGAGATGTGTCTCATTCACTGGATGTGGAAATGTAAGATGATGCAACTGCTTTGAAAAGCTTTTCAGTAGCTTATTATGAAAGTAAGCATGCACTTATTGTATAACTCACAATTTCACTTTTAAGTATTTGCCCAAGAAATTTTGAGATCAGTGTCCATAAAAAACACTTGTATATGAACGTTCATAGATTTATTCAGAATAGCCCCAAACTGGAAACAACCCAAATGTCAATCAACAGAATAATCAATAAACACATTGTGATATGGAATACTAATCAGCAATAAAATATACTTAGATACAGATATATGCAACAACATGAATGAATGGGGAAAAACATCTTACTGAGTGAAGAAACCCAGATTTTTTAAAAAAATCCATATGTAATGATCCTATTTTTATTTATTCTAGACCGGGAAACCGACGTATGGTTGTAAATAGCATGACTCTGATTGCGTAGGTAAAAGTGTGGATTGCTTAGAAGGGAGCATGAGGGAACTTTGTGGGCTGTTAGAAATGTTCCATATCAAATGAGATAATTACATTTGAAACCCATCTACTAAATCTCACAGAAATGTACACTTAAGATCTGCACATTTCCATATAAAAACCAAACATAAACAGCAAGATGGCTTAAGGCTTCACTTCAACAGCCTGAGCCTCATTGTCTGGTAAAAGTGTTGGAACATTGTACAGTCCTGGTGGTCTCTCTCATCAGCTAAGAACATAACTGTTTCACCCCAAACAAGGCCATCTGTGATTTGTAACTCCATCTAATAGGTTTTGGGTTATTTTTAGTAGACGAGCATACTAGTTAAGTGACACAAGTTGCAATAACAAACTCTAGATTCTCAGTGACTTAATAAAAGTTTATTTCATGCTGTAAAAACTCATCATTTTCCACCAAGACAAAAAAAGTTTAGCTATCCTTTTATGAGTCAAAGATTTTGCCAAAATCAATTAGTTTTTCTCTCTTTTTCTTCTCCACCTACAGCTACAGTCTTTCTAAAAACTTAATTAAATGAGAAACCCAGCCAATAGTTAGTTAACCAAATAATAAGAGGTTACCAGAATATTATTGCCTTTCCTGATATGTCTCTTCTCAGTGTGAGTCACACATACTGGAAGAACTGACATGGATATAAATTGACTGAGAAGGATGTTTTATAATAACTAACTGTGGTATTGGAGTGAAATAGTTAGATGACTAAGATATTAAAGCTTTTGGCTAAATTTCAATAGGAACATAATCATAACTAGATAACAAATATACTCCCTTTTATCCATAGCTAAATCCAGTTCTTTCTAATATAACCTCTAGTCAAAGGAAATAAAAAAGGCTTTGATATTTTTCTATTCTCTAGTTTTTTCAGTTTTCAAAAAGCTCTTTTCTCTACTGTTGCTAAGAGAAAAAAGAAACTGTTGCCAAGTAACAAGAAAATAGTGTCCAGCACATATCTCTGTCTCCTCAGCCACATATCAAATGCAAAACTCTCAGCTGCTCTCAAGGACATGGCATGAGTGAGATATCATTCATAATACTGAACACAGGCCCGTCAGACACCCATGAAGTTCAGTGCTTCTCCAATAGTGATATTCAGCTGTATATATAATTTTTATATCACACTCTGAGGAACGAGTACATTACTAATGCAATTGCACTTTTCATTTACCTGAAGCTCTTTGCTTCATCGTGAGCAAGTAATTTGAAGGAAGATTATTTTGCTTGTTTCATTTCTCCTTCCTGACCAAGAACAGATGTCATATCTGACCTGCTTAACAAGACTTCCTCTTTGTTCAGAAGCAATAGGTAGATAAATAGGCCTATTATGATTCACCTTGATGCAATTCCAGGGAGTCACTTTGTGACTTGAGAAAGTTATAGATAGATAGATGTTCAAGAAATTG
This sequence comes from Miniopterus natalensis, assembly GCF_054644295.1. Lineage (NCBI taxonomy): Eukaryota > Metazoa > Chordata > Mammalia > Chiroptera > Miniopteridae > Miniopterus > Miniopterus natalensis. The sequence continues at coordinate 35,170,548 of NC_142086.1, read as the reverse complement.
ACTCATCTAAAAGGCACCATACTCCACAAAATACTAAATGAACATTCACTCTGAGTAATCCCCAATGACTGCCTACTTGCTGTGCCCCCTTTAAGAAAATTTACAAAAACCCTCCATTTTTGCTGCACATCATGGCCAAAGTTCATTGGACCAATGATGCACCTAAGGAGAATCAATTTGCTAGATGAATTAAGCAAGTTAAATATCATCTCTTGAAAATGTATTTTAGGAGACACATAGTCAGATGATGATTTGCACTGGGGCCATATAACCTTGGGGCTATGTTAAGTTATATTCAGGCAGGACAAAATTATATAGACAGAGAGGAGATAAAGGTAAAGTAAATAATGAGAGAGACGGCATCACACCTGAGAATGAAAGAGGAAAAGGTAAACAACCTATGAGAGAAGTAAACATTGACTTTAATAATACTAGATTTTATCAACATCAGTTGCTTTTATTTTTCAATTATTCCTTTCAAATTGTGCCCTATTGAATTCCTTTCCTTTGCCTTAGAAAGATTCTATAATTTCTTGGTCATTGTCAGTTGATAAAATTTAGTTCAGTCTAGTTTAATACTCCAGTCCTACATCTGATTTGAAGCACTCACTCCCCACCCTACCACACTTCCATCCACCCTTTCTACTCACTTGTTCTTTTAATGGCTTGGGGATGGAGAGTAAAGACATGAAAATGAGGCACTGTGCCACCCTTCACTTGGTAAAGTTATCTCTGGTGATAAATATCCCTGGACATTTTGGTTCAGTGTGAGTCTATCTGATGTTGGCTGCCCTTGAGGAGATGGTAAGTGTGATTTTCTTAGAACGGGCTTCACCTGGATCCTAGACCTCTCCACTGTTGATCATGCCCCCAAACAGAGGCAGCTCTGTCCTTATATGATCCTCTTCAAAGTCCAGTTTCTGATCCTGGTTTTCATGTTAGGAATATCATGTTTGGCAGCTGTCTGAGAAGCTCTATGTCTTCTGCCAATTCATTAATTCACTTTCTCCCTCAAACAAATATCCAGTAACTTCTGAGATCCTCTCTGTAATCAACTGAGTGTCAAAAGATCAAGGATGGACTGGAGGTTGCCTAATCTTTTTCCAATATGCTTCATTATGCTTCCTCCAAGCCCTAATACTGTGAGATATGCCAGATGATCCTCAGCCTGCCAAAATCTGTAGACAATTAATGGACAACACCCCAAACTCAGAGAATGCAAGTCAAAATCTGCCAAGAACTTCCTCATTATTTCTTCACTCTCGATTACACAATGGGCCTTCAAGTTCTGCAGTGTGGCCAACATCCACCCAGGAAATGAGATGCCCAGTTGTATTTCTTAGAGGTATTCCCAATCTCTCTAGTGATCCTCTTTGACTGTCCTTAAACTTGGTTTTGGCAGTGGTAAGGAGCCCTTATTTTTCTCTTCCATCGTTGAGAAGGGGAGGAAATGTGTGTGGGGGGAGATCAGGGGCAGGGGCCTGGGTAGTCCCTTACCATTTTTAGTACATTCTGCCCAGTAGATTTCTGGGCAGAGTGTTCTAAAATATACATCCAAGACCCTCTGACTCTTCCATTTATCCTCAAGTCTATCTTTTTTTCACTAGGGAAGTAGTGGTGGAATGATCACCAGAAAGCTCCATGAGGAAAAATATGGCCACCATTATGGGTTGTTCATCAGAATTCTCTTAGAATATAGAGTACTTAAGAGTCTGTTGTGAGCCTAATTTACAGTCAGCCTTAACTGCAATTCCAAAATATTCAACATCACTTATGCTCATTCTATAGTTTAAGCAAATTTTCTCATGAGCTCTGGCTGTATGTTCTATGAAATCTAGTATGAAAATAAGCCAACTACTTACTTTACCAGTTTCTGTTCTTATGTTCAAATTACTCAATGGAGACAATGGGCAAGATCTCATAAGTCTCTCAGGAGAAATGAGATGATATGTTATCAGAAAAAGTGGAATCTGTGAGAAAGATAAAACTATACACACAAAAATAACAATATACCATATTATTTCAATGAGCACCAAAAGAACTATAAGAGATGATGACACTCAGGGAAGCTGTTGGTTCACAACTGTCAATCATGTTAACGTCCTTCTCACATGGAAAACACATTAATTCTATCCTAATAGCCCCTAAAGCCTTAACTTACTTCAGAATCAACTTTAAAGCCTAAGTCCAAAGGCTCACCTAAATGAAATCTACATTAGATATGGATGAGACTCAAGATATGATTCATCCTGAGGCAAGTTCTGCTCCAGCTATGAATCTGTGAAAATAAACATAATATGTGCTTCCAAATCACAATGATGAGATAGGCATGGGATAGGCATTTCCATTCCAAAACTGAAAAACAACAAAGAAAGAAGTGTCCGCCTCCTGTAAATCCAAAACCTAACAGGGAAAATTCCATTAGATCTTAAGGCTTGAGACTAATCCTCTTTGGTGACTTACCCACAGCTCAGCAGGATTGCCCCAGAGTGTCTCTGCCTGAGCACTGTCCCAGGGCAACTCTCTGTAGGGACTCTCCAGGGCTGGGCTCTTGTACCCTCTATGGCTCCAGATGGCTCTGTCTTTTGAAAGCTAGGTGGAGGAGGCCATGCCCCCTGGGTATGTGCACTCTGATCACTGCAGAAGCTGCCCTGAGTGGACATTGCCAAAGTTTGCTGCCTGAAACCTCCAGAGAGGCGGTAATAGCACACTGTGCTGAACTGGGGAGCATCAGAGCCTCACCTGGGCAATTAAGGAGTTTGGCTCTGAAATGTAGGGAGAGGAACTGGCAACAAGAGGAGGCACCAGGCAGTGGAATCTGAAATCTCACAGAGGCCAGCAGCCCCTGCTTTGAACCTGCTGCACTCTCTGGACCTTGCACCTGGACCTGTGATGGAAGTGGCGGCTTTGATGATAATCACCTTTGTGATCATCCTTCTATTGTCTTGGAGATTAGCTCCTGGCTTCTGTTGAAATGGCTGATCTATACTAATGTTTAAATCAAATGGTCCTTAACCACACCCTTAGTTTTCCAAATCTTTAAGTCCTGCTTCCTGTCTTTGCTTAACAATTCTGTCTTTAAGTGATTTATCTCTTTTCAGGTTTTATTGTAAGCAGGCAGGAGGAGCTTAAAAATAGCTTCAGCTAAATATCCAATTTCATCCTTTGCAAGTTCTGCCTTCCAAAAAACACTGGAACAGAAATGTAATTTAGACAAATTCCTTGTCACTGTGTAACAAGGTTGGCCTTTCTTCCAGTTTCCAATAAAATATTCCTAATTTCGATATGATATCCCATCAGAATGACCTTTACCATCCATATTCCTGCCAATATCATGTTCAGTATTACTTGGGTATAACTCTAAGACTGAGGTTTCTTTGCAGTTCTCTTCTTTTCTTTCTGAGCTCCCTCTAGAACCACCCTTAATGGTTGGTTCATGGCAATGTAAGTTTTTTCTAGCATGCCCCTCAAAACTCTTCCAGCCTCTGCCCATCACCCAGTTCCAAAGTCTCTTCCATGGTATTTACTACAATAACATTCCCACTCTCTGTTCATTCCAGATGCTATAACAAAAATACCATAGGCCAGATGGCTTAAACAATATTTATTTTTCACAGTTCTAAAGGCTGGGAAGTCCAAGATCAAGGCTCTGGCAGATCCATTGCCTGGTGAGAACATCTTTCCTGGTTCATAGACAGGCATTTTTCTCTCTGTAACCTTGAGTGGTGGAAGCGGTAAGGGAGCTCTCTCAGGTCACTTTTATAAGGGCACTGATCTCATTCATGAGGGCTCTACCTTCATAAACTAATCACCTCCCAAAAACCTTAACTCCAAAACCATCTCATTGGGGATTAGGTTTCAACATATGAATTTTGAAGGGAGACATTCAGCCTATACCAATAATCTTAAGCAAGTTAAACTTCAAATTTCAGTTTTCTTATTATTTATTGATGATAAATTTACACCCATCTCATGAAATAATTTTAAATATTATAAAATACTTTTAAACCATGGCATTATATAATGCCATAGACTATGTTACATATAATGTAGCATATAATATAAAATATATAATGTATAATACAATAGCATATGTAACATACAACACATGTGACATATGATATATAATAAAATGCCTTTTATATGGAAAATACTCAAGGGTTCATTGTGAAATTAGTCATTTCACTGAGGAATAACTTATTGATTCTTTAATCATTACCATTGTTATTAATATTTATCACTTCAGATTTGAAATTCTTAGAAATTCTTGGTTATACTTGGAAATAACCTTAGGGATCCTTTGTCCCATCTTGGTTTTACAGCATAACTACTGAAGAGGCTTTACTCAGTCATGACACTATCAATATTAGCAACACACAAAGAGGCCAATTATTTCATTTGCCAATCCTTTTGTTTATGCATTGTAGTTAAAAAAATGTTCTCATCCATACCTCAAGTACCATCTTGGGTGTATCTAACTGAATCAGAAAGGGACACTGTACCCAAGATGGCCCAATCGTATTCTCTTTATCTAGTAGTATTTGGAGTGACTGGAGGAGCCTCAGTTGATCTTTCCTGGATCGTCCAGGTTTCATGCCCTTATCCTACCCAAACTGCTTCCCGGGTTTTCCCAGGCTAGTCCCCTCCCCCTTATGCTTACTATTTTGGCTTCTACAGCTCATGCCTCAAAGTTGGGCTTTGTCATTTGGCTTCTACTGCACATTTGCTTGTCCCCCTGCACCATCTTGGCTTCTACTGCACATATACTTAGTGAAAGGAATTTCCCTTCGCATTTTTTCCCTCCTTCCATTAATCCAGCAGAATGGTGCTGGTTGTTCCCGGGGATGACTGAAAAGTATCTTTCCTGCTTACTACAACGCCTGGAGTGACTGTGAAACTGTCCCTTCCTGGTTAATCCTGCTTAATCAGATGTCTGGCTCCCTTCGCTTTTATTAATATCTATCTAACTTGCCTACTGTAACAGGTCTGTTCTATCCAGTTTGGTTGCAATTCTTTGGCTTAGGGTTTTTGAACAGACCATTTCTTGCCTTTATGATGACTTATAACCTGTTTATTTCTACTGAAAATACACAGCAAACACTAAAGTCTCTATAGTGAAGTAGTACTAATATGAATTTCTAGTTCTTCCTCATTAAAGATGTGCCTTAGTCCTATTTTTTATCATCACATATCCATGTCCCACACGTTCTTATCCCAGGCTCTCTGCCTTAGGACAAACTATTATTTGCTTCATGGCTCCTACTCAATTTTGCTAGCATTCCATACGTCCATTTTCAGTACTGACTTTATTAATTGATTTATCCGGACATGTGTTTACTGCAATGGAACTATAAAATAGCCACTGTTATTTACTAGTCACTTTGGGCGATCTTTTTGTCAACTGCTAGATGTTCTGTGGTATGTCTGGGTTATGTATAACGTGATAATAGGGGGATAGCAGTGTTGGAGTTAAAATCCTGTTCAACAAGATGGTCATTACGTGATTAGGGTCTCAGCTGCACTCGGATTTCCCTATTGGATAGAAACATTTCCTGAAGCTCAGCTATTCTTCTGTTGCCTGTAGCAGCAGCAAGTGGGGGGGGGGGGGGGGCTGTTAAGTTTGTGTTTAATTACTTCACAACCAATATCATGTAGTCTATTTAAGTATTGGCAGAGAAAGAAATTCCTCAAGTTCATGCATTATGGATTTTCTTTTATCCTTATTTTGGATCACAGTGTCAGGCACATAGTAAAAACTCAATAAATCTTGACGTGCATCAATTGAATCACTTAGTTAAAAAACACGAGCAACCTGTGTACCTTTTCAGTCTCTTTATTTCTACATATGAAAACAAAATTGACTGGAAATAATAATAACCCAAGATTTGACTCTAGTGTGTGACTCAAAAACCTCTGTAACAAATAGGGTGCCATAAGGTGATATATCATTTTTGTAGTGGAAACATATGAACATCCAAGATTAAAGTATTGCAAAGTGGTTAAAATATCAAATTCTAGATAAATCTCAGTAAGTAAGGTTGTAGTGACAATCAGGAAAGGCAATTGTGATGGCTTCTGGTGTTTATTTTATTCAAAGACATTCTTTACCAGCCAATGAAACTTTTAAATTAAGGTAGTCAGATCTGGAAAGATATTACAGCACTAAAACCTATATAGCACAATGATATTATTTGTAACTTTATACTGTTTCACTCCAATATTACTACTTCTGAGATTTCACCTTTCCAGTAACCGAACATTTCCTCTTTTGTACCAGCAGTTCTTTTAATCCATTATTATTAGTTAATCATAGTGTGTTGTAATTATGTTTAACATGCTTTCCAGCCCTTTGAAACTGAGGTTTTTGAAGGCAGAAGCCATAATTTATTTTTTTATCCTTAAAAATTAGCATACTATGTTCTCAATACATATTTGTAAAGAAAAAGTGATTTCTTTCCTTAGCAGAACCAAAAGTGTTGATAATGTGATTCAAAAATATGAATTATCTCATTGTAAGTAAGTGCACACAAGATTGTGCCCAGTTTAATAACAAGAGCATATTCAGAATTGGAATGCCTTTTATTTAACTTTTTTTCTCAAGATGGCTTTCACATTATAGCTCCTGAGCAAAGAGATATCAATTCTGTGTATCATTACAAATTTACCTCCTGGAATAGCTACAAAATATTTTACTTTATATAGGTTGTATGCCAATCTGTAGTACATGAGTGTATGTGAGTGTGTTCAGAGTGAGAAAGCATAGCTTTTTTTTTTAATCTTTACCTGAGGATATTTTTTTCCATTGAGTTTTTTAGAGAGAATGGAAAGGAGGGAAGGGGGGGGAGAGAGAGAGAGAAACATCTATGTGAGAGAGACACATTGATTGGTTGCCTCCCCCTCAAGCCCCAAGCAGGGCTGGGCGTGGAACCTGCAGCCGAGCTGCGCTCCCTTGACCCTGAATCACACCCATGACTCTTCCATCAGTGCAGGCTGACACTCTAACCACTGAGCAAAACCAGCCAGGGCAGCATAGCTTTTAAGCAATGTTAACCTCAATATCATAGATTTCTTTTCTTTTTTTTTGTCTCATTTGCTGTTCATTATAACCTTCTTTTTTTCCCCTTTGAAAGGATATTCTGATAGACCGAACATTGATGAAAATTATAGAGATTACTCTAAAAGGTATTTGAAAGTTTTATAATAGTATAATTAAAATGATATAGTATGGCTACAAGAGGAAATAAAATAATTTAATAAATGTATATGAATTTAGTGTATAATTAAAAAGCTATCACAAACCAATAGGTAAATAAAGGGCCATTCAATAAATTGATTTTACAAGTGTGGGTTACTTGTGGACAAATCAATTTACATTTAGATTCCATCTCATTTCATGTAGGTAACATATTCCAAGCGTATTATAGCAATAAGGAAGCATTAAGAACTAGCATAAGGGGGAAACAATTATTTTTGAAATAGAAGAGTTACCTGTAATCTTTGAAGCAAAGGAAGAGATTGTTACATATATTGATAACATGACCACATACAGCTTCTAATTGTGCAGAATAAAAACATTATGAACAAAATGAAAAGGTAAAGAACAAACTTGGCAAACTATCTACAAAAAAAAAAGGAAATTGTTGATCACCATGACACATGATGGAAAAAAAAAAAAAAAAGAGCATACTAGCTGTATAGCTTTAGGCAAATCTCCTCACCTCCATCTCACCTCTCTGAGCATCATTTTACTAATACATAAGATGGAACTGATAAGAGTGTTTATCTACAAGCATGTTGTTGGGAGTATGTTAGGTAGCTCATGTAAAGCTCTTAAATGGTGTCTGGCATATAGTAAGTGTTCCATAAAATGTAAACAATTGTATTTACTAAATGAAAATACTAAGAAAAAGCAAAAGATACAACATTTTATCCAAGAAAACATAAAAATTACTAAAAGGGGTATGAAAACTCTGATTTCAAGATACTCCTTTATCACATTACCAAAAAGTGAAATACAAAGGCTGCCTCTGTCCTCAACCCCTGCTGGGTAAGTTCTAACTCAGTTTGTCCATTTAACTTGATGATTTTCCCTCACAGTAGAGGCCAGCAGGAAGGAGCTTTGCCCCAGGCATGGTGGCATCAGGTATTAACACCCCTCCCTTCCCCATCCTGGATTGTCTGGGGTGGGAGGAACAGGGGGGAGATAGGTGCATGTGTAATGAAATCAGGGTGACATAGGGAAGGTGCCTGTTAGTCTAACCTGGGAGAAAGATAATTGGTTAGTATCGGAGGAACCACTGCAAATCCGCAAAATCTTGAAGGATTAATTGCTTAAACTCCTAGTTACAATCCCAAGGCAAAGAGTTCCCTCTTTCTTGCTTTGCTTCTGCTCCCTCAAACTCTCTTGCTGCATGACCTACACTGGCCCATGCTCTTCCATAGCCATGTGGCCTTTAGCAGCTGCAGGGCCCACAGCCATGTGGACCCCGCACTCAGTGGCCTGCAGCTGGGAACACAAGCTGAGCCAGCCAGATGCTGGACTGGACTGTGCTCTGATATGGACTGGAAACTCCAGGCCGTGGTCTTAATTCTAGTTCTGAAGACAAGATTGGACTATTTCCATGGCAAAACAGAGGGAGATGGGACCTTGGAAGGGAACCCCCTTAATTTTACATCATCAATACAACTTTCCAGGATACCTCATCCTCCTGTGGAGGCTTCAGGAAATTCTTTCCCTCATGGCACCCCAAGAGCTCCACTTCCACTGGTAACAAATAGGAATGAAGAGGGTACCGACTGATAATATTACCTGCTAATATAGGAGAGTCACCATTATAGAGGAGTATTTGGTGCGGGTGCCAGGCTCCGACTTGTCTCAGGACAATTTATTGGATACATTCCACCTCTACACTCTTAATTTACCATAGTCTAGGATCAAAATAGCTTCAGAAGATTAGCTTGCTTCATGTTCACAGGGAAAAAAAATCATTTTCACAGAGTGTTTATACAGTTTTCTTGGATTGCAGCATTACCTTTAACAACAGTGATTTTAAGTTTCAACTTGAAATTATATTACGGTTTAGTATTAGTGTGCCTGCATATTTGTGTGTCTATATAGTTTCCTTCAGTTTATCTGTCACTACACTTTCCATTACAAAAAGCTTAGCAGATATTTGAGTCAGTTTAATAACAACTCTCTTTTTAGTGCTTTAATTTTCAGATTTCCCTCAGACCATTCTTGAAGAAGCCAGTTAAATGCTGGCTTAAAGCAGGGTCAGACATTCACTCACAAAACGACACAGAGCCTTGCTCTCAGTTAAATTGGTTTCTGCATGAAATTTGTAATGGAATTAGAATGAACAAGTCACAAAATTTGCCAGTGTATGAGCTAATTAAATGCCCAGTCCAGAAAGCTGTTCCTTTCTGAGTTAGGGTTTTCTCATGGAGATGATTGAAATTGCTGGCTTCCTTTCAGAGTTGTTGTGGGGGGTGAAGTAAATAAAGCGGGGGTGGGTTGGGGTGGGGGCTGCTATACAAATTGAAATGTACCTTGAAATCTAACATATTATCATGAATGAATCTTGCTTTCCAGATATTTGGCAATAACCGGCTCTGTTCAATTTATATTTTGTTAATATCCTAGACACTTGTTATTTATAGAATCTAATTCATTTCATTAAAACATTCTAATCCATTTCATTAAAACATTCTTGGCATCTTAAATCCTTTACATATTTAATTATTTTAAAAATATTTTAAAATCCAAATATATTTTTTAAAAGTCTACCCACTCTGAGAAAGATTTAAAGAAGTAATTTGGAATAGTTAAAATAATATTCAGTTATTTCTGATTGGAAACTAACCTAAATGTTATTTATTAATGAGTCAATGTCCCTTGGAAGGCACACTACTATGGTAAGTACAGATTATGTACTTAGTTCAGAAATATACCGCAATTTTACCAGCTACCTTAATGAGGTAATAGAAAGTATATTTGTCAAATTATAAATTCCATAAACATAATAGGAACAAAAATCAAGGTTTAAAAAGTTCTTTACATTCTGAAAAAAAAGGAATTAACTTGAAGATATACATACAACAAAGATATATGTAAGTTTTTAGATGTGGTTCAAGCAATCAAAAATCAGATAAATAAGGTTATACAGCATCTGTTTATATATACTTTAAAAGATAATTTTATTCTTATTAACTTTAAGCTCAAACAATTAGACTACATTAATACATATTCAGCAGGAAATAAAAATACTACTCTACTATTTGTAGCTATGTGTATTTTAAGTGGCCTTCTTGAAAACCTATAATGAATGAATAAACAATTATATATCCACATGGTATACTATACAGTTATAATAAAAAATAAGAGATATTTCTATAATTATGTTATATATTCAAGATATATTATTAAATTTAAAAAATGAAAGTTGAGGAAATTATGTATGGTATACTAGTATACTGTCATTTATTTGACAAACTGGGGGCCATATATATATTAAATTATATTAAAAATTCAAGAATAAGCCATTAAAGATTTATATTTATAACAGAGGTGACTGAACATAGGAGGCAGATATAGAACTTAAATTTATTGGAATATTCATTACCTTAGAGATTTGATTTTTGGAAATCCTAAATATTGATACAATCATAAGACAAAATCACACTTTAAAAAAAATATATCAAAAAACTGAAACTAAAAATAAAACAAATGCACTTTGAATCTGGTTGGTGGCATATCAGTACAGAGAATCTATTCCAACTGATTTAAGAGAACATGGTAATTTGACTGCATATTCCCAGTGGATTATAGCATCAGGACAGAAAAACAAACAAAAAAAAACTGTTCCTTGTTGGTGGTGGGGTAATTGATGGTTTCATTATGGGAGACTTTTCCTTTAATGTAGGATAAAATAAATGAATAATTATATTATATTATAATTCTGTCTTTTCTAGTGAAGAGCCTCTCACTGATGTTAATAGCTATAATAACAGATGCAACACATCATATTTTTAAAGTTCAAATTGATTCTCATTAGAAGATGCGAGGGAAAAAATACATTGTTTTTCAAACTGCTAACTATGGAAAATAATTTAACTTTATCCTGCTTTTCTGTACACATTCTGTCACCAGAGAAGAGAAAAGTTCCTCCTTAAAGAATTATCTCAGCTAGTAAGTTAAGGATTAATGTTTGACTTAGAACATCACTATTTTGCAATTCCTATTAAATGAATGAATTTAGTCATTGAGCATGAACAGCGGTTAACATTACAAAAATAGAGACAACCAGACATTACGTGTTTCCTCATGGAAGAACATTACATTACCTATAAAGTATTCTCGCCAAGAAATTGAACTCAAATCAGATCAAGGCTGTAGAACCAATTTACAGGAAAGAGAGATGTCAGAGGAATAGGTTGAACTACTCTGTATGAAACTACATAGCACAAATGACCCAGTTTATAGTTTCTTCAACAAAAATACTTGTAACACGACATCAAATATGTATTTGTTTTAATTGTAATAATATATATTTTAAATATATAAAAACATATAAATATACTTGCTTTACTAAACATATAAATTGAATATTAGGATAATTGTACATATGATAAGATATTATGAATTTCAGAATAATTAAAGGATAATTGGATATTTGACTATATTAAAAGTAATTTCATGTCTAAAATTGTTCAAAATAATAGGGATGAGAGTATAGATGAAATAATATTGTTATGATTGGATAATGTATGCACATAGGTTCACCTACTATTTTGCTTAATTTTGTATGTTTGAAACATACAACGCTTTGTGTTTTAAACATTTTCTTCATATAGATCCAACATATTTATCTTAATTTTATTGCTAGGTATTTTAATGAGATAATGCTATCATAAAGCCTTTTCTTTCATTTTACTTTCAATGTCTGTAAATATGAAGGATCATGTTTTTAATAATAACCTTATACCCATACACTTACTAAAATTCTCAACATTTACAATAATGCTCTAATTAACACTGGGTTTTTCAAGGTAAACAAACATTGTCATCTAAAAATGATATTTTGTCTTATTTTCAATTGTATGACTCTTATTTCTTTCTCCTACCTGATTGTGTTATTGAATTCACTTGAGCAATGGTAAATAATAGTTATGCCAAAGATCATTTTTGCGTTATTGCTAACTTAGATGAGAATGCTTCTATTTATTTCCTCACCTATGCCCCATCATTAAGCATAATGCTAGGGATTTTTTTTTTTGGGGGGGGGGTCCACATTGGATTCCTAGTTTATTGTAAGTTTTAATCAAGAATAGATACCAAATTTTAATAAACATCTTTTCAAAATATGTGGAAATAATAAAATATATCAATCGTTAATTGAATAGCCAATATGTTCATATGGCTTGTCTCTTTTCATTGAATAATGAAATTCCATTTTTTTACTTTAACCTTACTTTGTAAACTCACTGATTAGTGACAGATCATTGTGGTAAAACTCTCAACACACTTTTTTGAAAGTTCATTAACATTTGGTGTTTCTATCTGTGGCAAGCTGTATAATAGCCTCCCAAAAGATTTCCACATCCTAATCCCTGCACCCTGTGAATGTGACCTTATTTGACAAAAACAAAAAAGAAGCAAACAAACAAACAAAAACCTTTGTAGATGTAATTAAACTAAGGATATGAGATGGTAAGATTATCCTAAATTATCCAGATGGGTCCTAAACTTTCTTTATAAGAGAGAGGAGAGGGAGATTTGATATAGGCAGAGAGAGAGAAAGTAGTGCGATCACAGAGGCAGAGATTGTAGAGCTGCAGCCACAAGCCAAGGACTGCGAGCAGCCACCAGAACGTGCTTGACTAGGCAAGAAACAGATTTTCCCCTAGAGCCTCCTGAGAGCACAGTCCTGCCCACGCCTTGATTTTGGCCCAGTGAAACTGATTTTTGGCTTCTGATCTACCAAACTGTGACAGAATAATTTTTTTATTATTTTAGTCACAAGTTCTTTTATGTAATTTGTTACAATGGCCATAGGAAACCAATATGCTATATATAGATAGGTATTACTATTTAAATCTCGACTCTTCAAATTGCTACTCTTCAAATAGCTACACTATTCTTCAAGTCACTGGGTAGCTCTGCTTTAGTCTATCTAGCCTGGCCACTTGGGAAGGCTAGTTAAATTGTGCCTACACCAGTCCTAGCACCTACTACCATCCTGTGTAGCTCCCAGTTGGACAGAGCAATGTTTATGTAAATCAAGAATCTATCTTGTTAGATAACTACGTTTCTTTTTACTTAACATCTCAAGAGAGTGTAGTGCTGTTTGGAATTTCTTGTCTTCATTTTTTAAAATCAATATTTCAGTTTAATACATTGAAGAATTTCAGTTTTAAAATCTAGCTATAATAGCCTCAGCAATGACTCATAAATCCAGCTTTCCTTTTCAGTTTATCCCACCAAAGTTTGGGCACTCATTCTTTCTGTTTTGGATATGTTCAATGTACTACTTGCTGGTATTCCTACCACTAGCCTTGCTTGATTTTCTTACCCCGTATTCACACTGTTACCAAATACCAATGTCTGTTAAAAGAAATGTGGATTATGTTATTGCCCTACTTCAGAACCAATACTAACTAGTTCCTTAAAACTGGAAAATCAAATATAAAGTTTTTCACAATTGATTCATAAACAACCTTTCCTGGGTTCTTGATCATATTCTACTCCTCTCTCCTCATTTCCCATGAGACTTACGCTTGCCACACAAAATGATTCTCCATTTTTTGCATAATTCAAGTTCTTTGTATTCTTTACCTTAGCACCTACTATTATTTCTACCCAGAACTTTTTTCTTTTTTTGATAAAATTTCCTCTCTACTAAAGTTGACTTACTTGCTCTTGTTCTATGTTCCCAAAATATAATGTCCAAATTTGTATAATCTCAGTTAGCATGTGGCATTTTACTTCATTCACATTCACTCATCTCTCATACCACACAGCAGGAATTATCCAAAAATGGAATGTGATTCTTATGCTTCTTTTGGTCTCAAAAAATCCCAAAGCCAGTCAAATAGTAGACAGTCAGTAACAATATCATGAATAGTTAACTGTCACATAAAATATACTTAATACATATTTGTTGATTCAAAAGCACAAATGGCACCTGAAGACTTACCTACCTTAGATATTTTCCATGATAGCAAGAGATATTTGTTGGCTTGATTATCCATTATAAGCCGTGAGCATAACATAGTGCCTAGTATGTACATATATGCTGAAAAAATGAGTCAATAAATTATTTATGAAGTGTTTCTAAACTTTAGATTGATGGCTCCATAATTTCATGTCTTCCTTATCACATTACTTAGATTATTTCTTCCAAAACTTTTGCCTACTACTCAAGTCCCTCATCCTATATTTTCCTCTCATAGCTCTAACTGCCATCCCAGTTGAGACAACCCAGGCCTTCTAGGTCAAGCTCTTTGAAATTCCTTGTTCTTCAGTCCTTACCCCTGACGAAGACTTTCTTGTTTTTGTGTTGTTGTTTTTCTTATCTTTTCTTCCTCCCAGGCAGGTCTATTTGTCTATGTCATTAAAATACATCTTTTCCTTTACAATTTAAGCACTTATATTTTATATCAACAAAAATTTCCACCATCAATAATATTCTCTTCTTCTCAGACATCCAATCTCTTACACACCTCTAACTCACACTATTGTACTCTTAGATATCTCTAGTTTTCTACCTTCACAAATATCAAACAATTTCTTCCATCAAGTCAAGGACTTCACAAACAAGTGGCCCCTGAGACAGTGGCATTAAAGTAAATATGCCTCATATTCTCAAACCCCGTTATAGCTAGAACCCTGTGAGGTGAAAGAAGCATCTTCCTCCCCTTGCTAGAGCTGCCTATCCTTCCTAAAGACTATATGAGGACTCCTCAGGGAGTTGCCTTATAAAATGATGCTCCCTTGCCTTCCCTCTTTACCTTCATTGCAATAACTGGGGCCATTGCTCAGCATTTCTTGAGAGGGAACATTTAGTCTCTGCTTTCCTACCAAAAGATTTGTATGGCCTTCCTAAAGTGTACCAGCAGGAACTAGCAGAACACATGGGGATGTAGAATTGACTGTGCTGAACCAGGACAGGGCTGGACTATAATCCTGATAGGGGAGGATTTACTGACATGGGAGCATTCCCCTATGGTTCAGGAGCATGTATGATGCACTCCTGATATGGGCTCCTTAAAGCTTGGAAATGACAATGGTCATAATAAATAATGTGGAGAGCTGGACTGCCTTATTTAGGAACGGGGTCAAATGACTCAGGGATGTAAGCATGGCTGAAGAGAATTTTACACAAGTATGAAAACTACCACTTGACTATATTGCTTGCAAGGGCCCAAAGGGAACACCTTTTATGAGGCCTTGAGGAGTTCCGTGGTGAGGGAGGTCACCGGCATCTCTGAGGATCTTGGTGGGAACTATTCTGTAGAGGCCAAGTTTGACAGTAAAGAGCGCTGCCATGGTACTGAATATGCTAGTGTCAGTAAGAAGGATAAGATTATGAATAGCAGAAGCAAAGTGGGTGTAATTATTATCCCAGGCACCAAGGTAACCAAATGTCTTAGCTGTAGGGTTCTATGCCAATGTCTAATAGGCCAGGATATTTTTAGGGACAAGAGCAACAGACAGCAACAAGTGCATACTTTAGCTTATGGAATCAGCAAAATAAAAATCAAAGTGTGGTGAGCAAAAGGTTTTTTGTCCGCTGCTTGAGAAGAAAAGATCCCTTCAGAAACTTCACAAAAAAATATTTAATCTTCTTTAGTTATAGCCTTATCCATGAACAAGTTACTTCTATTGCCAGCTAAAATCCATCCCAATTGATCAGCGACAGCTTTGCCTCAGTACTCAGGCCTGTGAAGTCAGCCAATCAGTAGCAGCGCATGCTTCTTAAAGCCAGATAATCCACGAGGCTGCTTTCGTAGCTGGGCTTCCTCGGCTGAAAGCCATGCAACCCCTAAATGCTTCCTTGGCTGAATGTTAGCCAGTCCCTGAGATCTATGCTTCTCAAAATCCTATATATAATCATTGTTTGGAGACATGGTACTTTCCAAGACCAGCTATCCTTTGTTCAGTAAGCAATAAATTCAGTTATGTTTATTTGTTGCAGATTATTTGGGGGGTTGGGAGGGAGTTTCATATATTGCAAAACTCTGATTCCTCATCCTGTTTTCTGATCTGAGCTGTATGACAGAGAGCCCATCAATTTAGGGGAAGTTCATGTCTCCTTGGGACAGATTGTTTTAACGCCATCACAGCCTTATGACTGATACTTCCCAAACATTTCTCCGCAAGCCTGAAGTCATTTACCAGAGTAGGTATACACTGTAAAAGAGAAAATATCTAGACCTGAGAGACTACCAAGGCCCCAGTAAGAGTGGGGTTTACAAAGCCATTGTAAATGGAGTCCTGGCCCAGGTTCCTTTCATGGGCGGTGCAGTAGGTTCATGGATTCACTCTGTAGCCATTTCATCAAAAAGTCTTCTCTGACTTTCGGAATAAGGATCATTATTGTAGGAAGGGCTATTAAAATGTTTGGTCCATCTAGCATAGTAAATCACAATCAGTATTTTATCTTGGATAAATTTCATAGGTTAGTGCTCCCTCCAAAAATTAAAGTGTGCAAGGGTTAAGGCTCCCAACATCTGCCATATTTCCCTGTGTGGCAAAAACCAGACAGGTCGTAGAAGGTAAGGGTAGATCATAAACTTAGTAAGTGGTAGCCATAGTAACAATTATTACACTAGATGTTATATCCTTACTGGAACAGATCAATATAGCTCAGAAACTTTGTAGCTACTGATATGCAAATGTACTTTCCTGCCTTAATAAGTAAAACCGAGTAAAGAATTTTGTTTTTCCAAGAGAGTCTACAGTTCACTGCCATGTCCCAGAGCCCCCTATTAACTTTCGTGCTCTTGGTGACATATGATATGCAAAGACCTCAATTGTCTGGACAGTCTGCAAAATATTTATTGACTATACTGATGATATCACACTAATTGGACATGGAGATCAGTGAGAGGCAAGTACTCCGGATGCCCTAGAAAGATACACTGCATACCAGATGGTAATAGAAGAAAAAAAAATGCCTGTGGAGTTTCTGAAAAATCCTAGTGGATTTGCAGCACAGACTCTTAACGTTTTTGTATAAATGTGCTTCTTTTATAGCTGTTTAAAAAGTAGCCCCTGTTGTGCTTCTGGGACCCAGTAGAGCCTAAGCACCTGGCTGAGACATCAAGTGGCTGCAATTGGAGGTGCCCATACGTGAGCTGGTATTGTCAGGTCTTCCAGCCCACTTTGTTGAGCAGGAGCAGCGCCAATCTATCATTGGTAGTAATGATACATTCATATGGGACTTGCGCAAGTCCAGTAGCCAAAAGTAAATTACATGGACAGTTGGCCCAAACCAATCATGTTGTCCACCATTTTCATGCCTCTGTCAGCTCACACTTAAGGTTTCATGGGTGGGGGTGACGTGTGGTACGGAGGTATCTTCAAGCGATGGATGAAGAAGAATAAAACTCTGACTTGGTTCATAAATGGGTCATCTCTATATGTTGGTGTGAATAAAAGCATGCTACTCTTTTGTTCACCTTCACTTATAGGCAGATAGACACCCTAAGGACAGAAGTGAGACAAACTCATCTCAGGAAGCAGAGAAGTAGGCTCATCATCTTTACATAGGGGGAGAAGTAGAGCAAAGTAAAACTTTATATATATTTCTATTGTCACATATATACATAAATAGGATAAAATATATACTAAAGGAGAAATATATATACTGCTGTTACATAATAGAGGCAAAGAAGAGCATCTCTGGAAGTCAGATTCACTAATGTAATTCTTGTTGTTCTATTTTCATTGACAAAATAAGTGAACAATTGTGTCAACACAATCTGGCAAGGTCAAGGTATTTAAGGATCAGACCTGATGGAATAAAAGTCTGGATCTATTCACCAGGCAAATAACTGACCAATTGATGTGGATGTGGGTGAGTGAAATGTGGGTGGTAGAAGAGGAAGATGATGAATATTAAGTCCAGTTGCAAGACTATAGCTTGTCTCGCTAACCCTCGTAAGTCATTTTTCTTAGTGATTGCTATCAACCATGAAGACGTGACGGCATCTGATGAATGCAAGGGGTAGGCTGTTCTAAACAGTTGTAAAACACCACCTCACGTCTCCATTACCCAACTGATTTCAGCACAGTACATGACCAGCACTGAACATTAAATGGGTGGCAAGATCTCTCTAAGATCTCTCTCTCTCTCTCTCCACCCCTTCCCTTCCCTCTGCCTCCTTCTCCCCTCTCTCTCAGTCTCACATTTTTCTCTGTCTATTCGGGTAGATAAAGTCTTAATCTAGAGGTTCAGGGGAGTTACCATTCATAAGGCAATCCTCAACAGTGCTATTATTTCTGTATTTTTCAGATAAGAATTCTTGAAACTGTACAGCCTCAATGAAGTGAACTCATTATAAAAATGTCTTACTTTTCTCTTCTTCCTGAACTGTTCCTATATTTAATAGAGCAATATAAAAGCACTTCAGTTGTAAGCTGCTCAAATAGCAAAATGCCATTATTTTACTATATTAGAAAACATAAAAATGTAAGACATTATGTAGGTAATTCTGGCAATAGAAATGTGAATGGAATACATAATTAGGTGTCATTATAAGGTTAAAAAAAGTGGTTAAACCAAAACTCACTTTATATGGCAAAATTATAATGAGACTGTTTGCTTCAAGATGAAGTTGACTTTTATAATGTGATTTTTAAAATTTTGTTTTTAGACAACCTAATATGTTCTCTTGGGTATATCTCTTATATATGAAGTTTTTCATTTTGGCCAAGACTTGGAAGCCAAAAGCTATCACTATCACTCCAAGTGAGGTTTCTTTTTGTTTCATTGAGTCTTTGGATGACCACATTCCATATCCTATGGGTAAAGGCAGCAAGAATACTGTATTGGCAGACTTGCAAGCTGTAGAATCACTCAGAGGTATCCCTGAATGTCAATCCATAATTGTCACCAAGTTTTAGTGTTTATAAAATGTGAATCTTAATGCTTACTTTTCAGTGTTGAACCTAGTTGACTAAGCCTTTATCTTAGCCTTTATAAAGCAGCAATTTTCAGACCTTGAGATTTGTCGTGGGGATTATGTAAAAAAACAAAAACAAACAAACAAAAGGAGCATAGCACATTGTCTATAAAATAATACAAACATGTTATAAATATTAGATAATCATTCCCATGATACATGTGGAGAATATAAATGAGCCCCTTTGCATGGCTAAGCAGATTGCTGAACCGAATAACATTAGGGGATAATTATTTAAGACTAATAATTACTTAACAAACACCAGATATATTTGTAATGATATAAAAAAGAGGTGTCCAAAATTTACAAATGTATTTGTTACCCAAAGAAAGATGCTGGTATGAACACTTTAAATGAGACGAGAAATAAACCATTTTAATTTATTTTATTTTATGTATTGTATCCCACTTTTAACTTTTGAATAATGTTTCCCAGAGGTAAGTACTGAAGTATTTACAATTTTAAAAATAAAATCACTGATTGTCTCTTAATATTAAAATATATACTTGAAAATTATTTTCTGCCAAATAATAAATGTCACTAATGTCAACCTAAGTGACCACCTACTAGGTAAGCAATTAGAATAATTGCAAAATATTTTTATTGATTAAATTTTTGGGGAAAAAAGTATATTTCTTATAATCCTTATAGGCTTTCAAATCAATTTAATTAAATGCTAATATTGTAATGTAAATAATCACTACTATTTATACATAATTATCTGTATGAAATAGGATTTCAGAAACTTAATACAACAAAACCAAAATATAGAAATAATTAGATTCGAAGGCTTAAAACTCTTCACTCAAAGTAGACCTCTCACTGTCAGAAGTCTAAACCAGTGCTGTGATCCACAGACCATACTTGAATAGCATAAGTCTAAAAAACCCAACTACTTAGATAAGGGAGTTGAAAGTACCTAATGAGGTTGAAAGTTGTTTGTTTCTATAGACTTGGCAAGTTTATATCCAATAATTACAATGTGTAAAATGACTTAGAGAAAACAGTGACAAGTCAATGGCACTTTCATAAAACAATATCTTGAATTACTATGTTCTAATAATATGCTGCATAATGTTACAGGCGACATAGTCCAGAGAAAGGAGAGGAGAGAAGTCCTGAAGGATAATTTCCAGAGGAGGAAACTCAAATGGTGGAAGGCCTCAATGGATACATTCCTGTTGTGATGGTTAATTTCCTGTGTCAAAGTTACTGGGCCATGGTGCTCAGGCGATTGGTCAGACATTATTCTGGATGTTCCTGTGTGGGTGTTTTTTGGATGAGGTTAACATTTAAATTGGTGGACTTGAAGTAAAGCAGTTCATACTCTATAATGTAGGTGAGCCTCTTCCAAGCAGCTGAAGACCTGACTATAACCAAAGAATGACCTCCCCCTGGCAAGAAGGAATTCTCCAGCAGATGGCCTTTTTACTTGAATCATAACATCAGCTCTTTCTGGTTCCCCAGCATGCCAGTGCACTCTGCAGATTTTAGATATACCAGGGTCCATAATTATAGCTTATTGTATGCTAATAATGTGCTACATACTGTTACAAGTAAAATAGTCCAGAGAAAGGAGAGGAGAGAAATCCTGAAGGATCACTTCCAGACAAAGAAACTCAAATGGTGGAAGACTTCAATGGATACGTTCCTGTGTGTATGTGTATATATACACACACATATATACATACATACATACACACACACGTTCTATTGCTTCTGTTTCTCTGGAGAACCTTGGCTAAAAAACTTGTAATTAAAAATTTCTTCTCGCCCTGCCAGGTGTGGTTCAGCGGTTGAGCGTGGACCTAGGATTCAGGCAATCGAGGTTCGATTCCCAGTCAGGGCACATGCCCAGGTTGCAGGCTTGATCCCCAGTCGGGGCCTTGCAGGAGGCAGTCAATCAATGACTCTCTCATCATTGTTGTTTCTATCTCTCTCTTTCCCTCTCCTTTCCTCTCTCTAAAGTCAATAAAGATATATTAAATATATATATATATATTCTCTATATATACAGCTCAATTAACCATGATTTAAAAGCCATTAAAATGACCTTCATGTACCTATTCAGAAAGCATACAACAAAAACAAGGCTTATAAGCAGGGAAAGCATAGGCATTCATCAGAGGAACGAAGCAACTCTTAAGACTAAAATGAAATAGTCTTATTTGTCCTGTATCTGTTACTATTGTCTGTCAAGTAAAATTAACTAGAATGTATCCATAGTTGAATTATATGCTTATTTCCTTAGGATATTGATAGTGAGTGGCTTTTATTCAAAAACATGATCCAATCAGTGGTGGATCATAGACATAATGCTTTCTTATTTCTTTGGACAGCATGGATTCTCTTTGTGGACATTCTGATCTATCATAGTATTGTTTAAGGATAAGTACTGACAGTGAAAAATGTCACAGATTGAGGAAAAAAGGCTATTCTGGGACCACTCAGTAACCAGATCAGAGTTTTAAAAACTGGTGGATTGGTTCTTAAACAATTCTAATAATCAAATTTTATGCTTTAAAGGTCATCTGGTCTAATATCACATCTGTTACTTGAGTCTCTGCTCTGATATCTCTTCCAAGACTCTGCTTGTGATGCTTAATGATGCCCATCCTAAAAAATCTGCAAAATAGTAAAATCCATCTCCTTTTTTCCATTGACCTAACTTTTATTCATTTGAGACACATCAAATAAACATAATCTTTCTCTCCAGACGTTCAGATATTTAAAGACAGTATGAAAGGTGAAGGTATTAAGAAAAAAACAAAAAAACAACACTCATAGGTTTAGAGAACAGTATGGTGATTACCAGAGAAAAAAAGGAGCAGGGGGGTAGATAGAAGAGGTAAAAGGGGGATAAATGATGATAGGAGACTTGACTTGTGTTCACAATACAATACAGAGAATATGTATTATAGAATTGTACACCTGAAATCTATGTAATTTTTATTAACAGATATCATCCAAATAAATTCAGTACAAATAAAAAAATAAATAAAAGTGTTTGTAAGAAAAAAAAATCAAAAGAGATAAGGCAGCCAAGTATTTCCAGCTTTCCATTCTCCAAAATATCCTTCTCAATTTGGTTTATGGATTGTGAATTTCTCATACACATTTACACTACAAGAGAGCAACCCCATGGATGTTTTTCTGATAGTAAATCTTAGGGATTTGGACAAAATGTCTTTGTAGTATTGAATGGGATAATGTATACAAGATGTATGACATTATGGATGCATTCTAGTTCATTTTCTTGACAGACAATAGTAGCAGGACAATAGACATAGGACAAAGGAAGATCCTACTGAGAAATACAAGGTACTTCAGTTGAAACTCAGAAGGGTATTTTTGTCAGCATTTAATTCTTCAGAACATATTTTCTCTTGGTTAAAATGGGTTGTTAAATTAACAGAACAGTATATGTACTTTTTACATGGAAGATAACACCTCTAATAAGATTTTTATGTAAATAAATACTCCAAATGTTCTAAAGATTAACTCAGAATGAAACCATTCTTCCCACTGAATGTGCACTGTCCCTTTCTGAAATAGCTAAGGGAAGCTGTATATTTCTCTTATTAGTAGATTTCAACCCACAAATTCAAGCTAACCATACATCAAGAGAAGTTTAATAAGAGTGTCTCTTACATTATTTTGTTTGAGCAGGACTAAACCTTATTTTATTTCCTTTCTTATTTAATATTTCAAGTGTGTTCATATTCTATGGTACAAACATAACCAGATATATCATAGATTCAGCAGTCAAACATCAGTACAACATTTATAAAACATTGTCACTGAGTGATTTGTACATTTAAAAGGAAGAAGAGGTAAATAACCAGATTACAGACTCCAGAATCCTGGCAACAGCCAGGAAAGCCCCTGGGAACAACTGCACATGGAGTGGAACGCACTGCTAGACAGACAATGTGGTGCATACGCATGTGCAAAGTTTATGGGAAAAGCCACACTCAGTCACTATGCAACAGACTGTAACAAAAGCAAAATGTTCTAAATAAAATAAAATAGGGTTCTAAAAAGGTTAGTGAATTAAAAAAAAAAGTAGAGGCATTTCTTTTCTCTCCAAAGCCAATCTCTCTTCACATAACTACTAATTTGCAGCTTTATTAGAGGACTACATGAAAAAACTAAAAGATGTATACATTTGAGGGATGGAGAGAAAAAATTTAATATGATCCTCTTAGATATCAAAGCTATATCAGATTCTAAAGGCAACAAGTACAGTGAGCAAAAAGGAGGTTTGATCAGGGATAAGAAACTGGCATTTCTACTTTCAATCAGTGAAACATTTAAATTCCATAAATGCTACTATTGTCTTATTTTTCATTCAGGCTTGACTTTTCCTGTTTTATGGATGAAAAGCTCATGTAAATCACATGAAAGAATGTAATATAGATAAGGCATAGTCTACATGAGGAGGGTTATGTAATGTGCACAGGCAAAATATTGTGATTGAATAATAAAAATTATCCTCCATGCCATCTATCACCTGTTAACAATACCATTAAGTATTATTTCTATACTCATATTTCTTTTTGTTTTTTTAATCAAATACCTCAGATCTCCTCATCCGTTCCTATTGCAACGGTGAGTTAAAGTGAAAAAAGCGACAGGGTTACCAAAAAAATTAGGGACTGTACAATGGAGGTTGTGCATCTGGAAGGAGCAGAGTAAGTGTGTGACAGAAGTCTCACATCTCCACGACCTACCCCCAACAGCTGACCTTCACTGGATACGAATAATGGGGCTCAATAACAGGTAAGCCCGGGAGGAAGAACCATATTCCAAAAAGACATACAGTGTATATACATAGAACTATGATAAACACTCAACTTTTTATAGACATGTCTTATTTCCTTTAGAAGCATAATTGTAAGTAACTTTATACCTTGATCACGGTTTTCATTATATTTTTAAGTACTGAAGGGTTACAGAGAGAGTGAAATTAAGATTCTTGTTTTGTAGAGTAATTAAATCTAAGCTGAAGTTTAGAGAGGTATGCTCATGGAGATGAGGGTGAAGGGTAGTATGGAAAGAAGGGACAGCAAGATTAAAGGCATAGAGACTGGGGATGAAAATGATGCTTTGGCAAAGAAATAAAAGTGAAAAGGGAGGGAAATTAATATTTACGGAGTGCCTACAATGTTCCAAAAATTGCATTAAGTGCTTCTATGTCTCATATCACTTAATACAAAAACTTTTCAAGTATCATTATCCCCCATTACAATGGAGAAAATTGTACACCAGTGAGTTTCATAATATCTGCATTTTGCAGATGAGACTATTTAGAGGATAGTCTTGTGTGACAGACAATTACAACACACACAAAAATGTAAGAAGAAGCTAAAAGGGTAGCTAAAATTATAGAAGCCTTTGATTGTCACATAAGTTTTCTCTGGCTGTGTAATAAATTACAACTTTGGTGCCTAAAACAATACACATTTATTATCTCAAAATGTATGTGAGTCAGGAGTCTGGGCACAGGCTCTCATAGCTGCAGTCAAGGCATCCATCAGCTGCATGCTCATCGGGAGGCTCAGCTGGGGAAGAGCCCTCTTTCCTGCTCATAGAGTTGTTGGCACTATTTGGTTTCTTGCAACTATAAGACTGAACATCAGTTGCTTTTGCTGGCTATTGACTAGAAGCCACCCTCAGCTCCTAGATGTTGTACCCAGTTCCTAGAGACCCACCACTCTTTCTTGCCGTGTGGGCTTCCCTATTATGGACAGCTATTTCATTCATCAAGGCAGCAAGAGCCTGAAGAGTGATTACACTACCACACTATAACATAATCATGGAAATCACATACCATATCTTTGCCATATACTACTGGTTGGGAGCAAGTTACAGGTTCTGCCCAAGTTCAAGAGGAGGGGATAACACTAGGCATAAACACTCAGAGGTCGGAATAAGTGAAGACTGCAGAATCTGCCCGATGTAATTGCTATGTTAATAAAATTAAAATTCTGTCTGAAACAATTAAGAATATATTTAAAAATTTTTTTTTAGTAGGCGAGGGAAATGATCAGAATTGTGCTAAAAAAAAAAAGAAAAATTCATCTTTGCTTCCAAACAGAAATAGGAGATGTAAACAAATAGAATTTGAAGATATTTCCTTGATTGCCTTTATAATGTTGCTCCAAAAAACACTCTCTTCTGGTCATTTGCACTTTGAGGGGCCTATGAGTTGCCTATGAGATACCCAGGTCCTGTGAAGAACTAACAGCATCCCCTCCCTGCAGAGTCTGGATGACCATGAATAACAAAAGGAAAGTGGGTAAGGGGGCAGCAAAAGGGGGGAAGGGAGATGGGACACCTGGAATAGTGTCAACAATTTGAAAAAAAGAAAGAAACTAGCATGCTCATTTGAGAGGCTCCTGGTTGCTAAGATGCATGAGGCCTGGGAATTCACAGTGATTACATTTTGCACAGTGGTGCAGTTTGCAAATTGGTCTGTGGGGTCAAAGAGGATCCAGGGGAAACAGTAAATTGCAGCAAAGTTGACATACAAAATTTAACCAGAGGACACCTTCAAATAAACTATGCCTAGGTTCCCCAAGCAAGAGAGTAAAGTGTTCAAGTGCACCAGAGGAAGACACAGAGTGAAATCTGCTAAGGAACCGATTAACCTAATCATAAACCAAGCATGTGGCAACTCTACTGATAATTGCACTCTAGTGAGTCACTTATAATGCCATTACAGTGCACATCAGTCACCCTGCTGCCCTACTTGCCCAAAATATACTGCCAGAGTAACAGCTGTTCTCTGCTTTGTAGAGATTGTAAATGTTGTGGAAACCAAGACAAATAAAGTATACACTTTCTTGTATTTTTGTAGCTTGACTGCTAGGAACAGTTTACTATTTTCCTTAATTAATAAATAAATACACATTTCATGTGGAGATCCTCCTAATTTTTACAGTTGTTCAGTATATTTTTAAAAAATGTTTCCTAAGCACTAATTAGATTATTTTGGTTTCTGTTATCCGGTGTAACCCTTTAGTGACAGGAAGTGTTGTGAGACTAATGGAAAATGACTCTTTAATGGGAGTGATGACATTGAGCACCTGAAGCATTCTCTGTCTTGGGAGAAATTTCTTGGTGAAATTGGCAATGTGAAAATAAGACAGCGATCTAGAATTCTCAGAAATATGATCTAAGGGCCTAGATTTGTCTGCAAGAGTTGTGAAATAACTGCAAAGTGTAAATTCTATCTGAGATGAGAATTGAGTTTTGAAAATAAAAGCCTATTTTTCACAAATGTTTCTTGTGGGCCTAAATTTTTACAGACTGTATCATACATGTGATTTTCAAATGAATTAAACATGGACGTTGCTCTCAAGGACTCATAATTTAGTGGCAATGATAAATATGTAAATGAAAATGAAAATATATTGCAGTAGTATTTCAATGAAGTACACACATAATCACTGATGTGAATTTTTCCTGCAGTTGATAAGAAGATTTCAGAAAAGAGGTAACATTTGAGCTGCATTTGAAGAAAAAGTTTGGGTATGGAAGATAGGAAAGGAAGGAGGAAATAAGATAACATTAACAGTGCACTCCTTTTATGGTTCACCAAGGATGTCTGTTTACATAACCTCATTTAACCCTTGCATCAGATTGTCTGCGCCCACACTTAGTCCTTTCTTGGCTAAAGTTCAAAGGCCAGTTTTCCCATCTCGATGCCTGAGACCTTTAATCCCCAACCAGGAAAGGCAGTTCTTTCTCCTTATTTGAAGGGAATGAAAACTGAGAGTTGTCCTCAACAGAAAACACTTAGGAGATGACACATCAACACCTCAGCTCCCTGTCCTTCAGGTGGTATAATTATGAGGCATATATATATATATCCCCTACAAAATCTGCACTAGGTTCCTCTTGCTGCTGTAACAAATTCCACCAAAGTAGTGGCTTAAACCAACACAAAAGTCAAAGTAAATCTCTCTGAGCCAAATTTGATGTGTCAGCTGGGCTGCATTCCTTCTGAAAGCTCTAGAGGCAAATTCTTGCCTTGCCTTTTCCAGGCTCTAGGGGCTACCTGCATTTCTTGGCTTGTGGCTATATCACTCCTCCATGTTTCCATCCTCACATTGACAAGCCATTCCCTGCAGGACTAAGCTCTAGGCACCCACTGTGGTAGCTGGCTTCATAGTGCAGTCCTTATTAGCCTCCTTTCCTCCTAGTGTTCCTTATACTTCCCCCAAAATTAACTACTTGCACTACAATCAATTTTACTTCTGGAGAAACTCAAACTAAGACAAAATCTATGTTGTAGGGCGTTGCAAGTTTCTTTGTAGTGATGGAGAAATAAAATGTAGAGAGATTAAATAGCTTCTTCAAATTTTCATAGCTAGAAGCTGTGAAGCTTACTCCAAGGTATTTAGTGTATTATTAGCATATCACTCTGCTATTTATTAATACAATAGTAGTTGTAGTGGTAGTGTCAGTAGGAATAATAGTAATGCTGTTGTTAATAGTTATAATTACTGACAATTGCAACAATAATTACAATAGCAAATCCCCCCATACTAGCATCTTAACATGGTATAGCTCTTCAGAATCTACAAAGTCCTTTCACATGCATCCTCCCATCTGAGTTTATGACAGGTGTATGATATCACCAGATCAATTCTTCAGGGAGAGGAAATAGTACATATTTTTATCATTTAAATTATGTACCTTCAAAGAAACAAAGGCATGAAAGAGATCCTGGTTTTGTCCTGTTTTGTATTGTTTTCAAAGACCTAGCTGAAACGCAGAATGTGATCAGGCTGAAAATGCCCATATACTTACAGTGCATCACTGCAATGGAAGGCCCTGGGCATACAATTAGCCCACATCTCAGAGTACCAATCAATCCACTGACTTAAATGTTTATGGAGTATGCCTACCAGGTGTACTGACTAGTAGGGGATGGAAATGGATTTTCTCCTTCTTTTAGCACACATTTCCATCCCCTATTCAAATGGAACCATGTTTGCATTGATTTCCTTCCAAGCTAAATCCTCATTGCCTAGGGGGAGAAAATCCCTGCCCTCCTGAAACTCAGTTGTGCAGAGGCTGGCACACAGGTAACACTAAGTAAGTGTGAAACTAAAAACTAATTCACTATGTAGAAAACTGTTTTCTATAACCACCTGTCACGTATGCCAAGTAGTGACATTTTAGCAATCAAGAAGAAATGGTGCCCTGGTCAGTGTGGCTCGGTAGTTAGAGTGTCTGCCCATGCACCCAGGGGTTTCAGGTTCAATTCCTGGTCAAGGGTGAGTAACTGGGTTGCAGGTTTGATCCCGGGCCCTGGTCGGTGCACATGCAGGAGTCAACCAATTGAGGTGTCTCTCTCACATCAATGTTTCTCTCTCTCTCTCCCTCCCTCTCTCCTCCTTCCTCTTCCCTTCCACTCTCTCTAAAAATCAGTGGGGGGGGAATACCCTTAGGTGAAGATTAACAAGAAGGAGGAGGAGAGAAATGGCATCTTATCACTGCTCTCGTTCAGTAAAGGACACATGAGTGCCCACCACACAGTTATTATCATTTTGAATGGGAAAAATTATGCCATGTGTCCTGTTTTGTTTTGTTTTTTCTGAATTCCCCATATGTAAAAAGATTCTTCATCATTTTACAAAAATCCTGGTTTCCATGGTGCCATGCAGGCCTTAGCAGGAAAGATGCAATCTATGACCATGGAGATACTTTCATCATGGGGATTTTTCTCAGGTGGCTCTTAACAGTACATACTCCAAAGCAGAAAAGGTTGGCTACTTTAATCTAGAAAAATCTGGCTACTGTACTAAATATAAGAGCCTGAAAACAGGCTCCATGCCTTCTCACAGACCTGATACCTCTTAGAGCTGACCCTCTGGGCTTCTTTATGAATACTACTCCTGGCCTTCAGACCCCAAGACCTCTGAGTTTCTCTGAATCCCCAAAACTTGACTCCCCAAATCTTGACTCCCCAAACCTCAATATTAAAATGCCTTCTCTCTCCTTCACGTGTGCTCTCTCTATACTAATTCCCCACTGCTTGCTAACTAATCTCCAATCAGGTTTACATTCAGGCAATGTAATTAATTAATAATAGCAATTGTTTTACAACTAAACAATGGACATGGTAAATATCCATTTATTTATTCAGTCATCAAATGTTTATTCAAAGTGTACTACATCCAAAACAATAAAAATAAATGTGGGGAATAAAAATATGCAGAATCTGTAGTCTGTGTCATCAGTACATACTGCCTGTTAGACAGCCAAAATGAAATATGACCGAAACACAGTGTCTAACACTTGGGAGTTTCTTCACTTGGAATGTTTATTTTTATCTGTCACGATGCAAAAAAAAAACAATTAAAATGAAAAATAAATAAATAATGAGAAGGACTTAGCAATGGCAAGTATCTCAGGTAATAGTAATAGCTATATTAGTAACTCTAGTCAAGTCTTATGGGAGCCATTTTTCTTTACAATGACTTTTCATACCTCAGACCTCATTCATTATGTGTTGATTTTATAGCACGACTTTCAGAGGACAAGACTTTTTCTAAGGTCTGTCCCACTTATCACTTGACAAACTCCTCCTGAGGGATCATAGTAGTAGGTAACATTTATTGACTTCTTTCCTTGTACCAGTCATTATCCCTGCTTTTATGTGTATGAACTAATTGATTAATGTATACAGGCATCACTTCAACTATCTCCTATATGCAAATAATGACCAACTCAGACCTCAATTCTACATTCACCCCTAAACTTCTATCTCCTTATTGGGCATCTCTACAAGATATTCCACAGGCCCCTTAATCATATAGTCCCCAAAAAGAGATTCATCATCTCTGAAAATGTGTCCTTCCACCTTTAGTGCTAAATTGGGGAATGATTTCACCACTACATACCTGACCTATAACTCACTACAAACTTTTCTCTCCCTCTAAATTTTCTGATTAATGTATCAGCAAACTCTATAGATTTCAATTATTAAAATGCCCCTGGATCTGTCTTCTTACCTTTTCCCCACCACACTGAGTTACTGGATTATTTCAACAGTCCTGTAAAAGTTTCCCCAACTCTTACAGATTCCTTTCACTCTCAGAGTGATTTTCCTAATCACTTAAGTCATTCTTTTTCTTGAAAATTTTCCATGGTTCTCCATCACATACCACTCAGGCATTCAAAATAGAAACTGTATGTGCAGATGAATGGTAATTCATGCCTACCTGGTTCTTGAATAGGGCCTGCTTTAAATTATATTAGTTATAGCTTTATAACTTGACTTAATTACTGGACCTAAAGCATGAGTCTTTGTGTGCTTCTGCCTTAGGTTTATAAAATATATATATATATACATCTTTAAAAACTCAAGACATGATTTAAAGTCAAGCACCAGTAACTTTTAGATTTAACTACTGTACAAAGTTTGAAGACTGGTTTTGGTGATTCACTAGTTGTTCAGTGGATATCATAGGGTCCTCACTACAGAGTAGCTAGACAGCCATTTAATTTTAAGAATTTGACTGTTAACACCAAATGATTTGAGTCAAAAATTTGTATTTCTAACATTTAGACATTAAAAGTTTAAACATTAAAATAAGGCATCATCATAGTAGATTTATGATCATGCATTACTCATTGTTTAATATAATATAATCATATTCTATTTAATAAAATGGGTAACACTATTCCAAGTGTTCAATTTTGCCAATATTCTTATATGCTTAAAAACAATATTTTAAATAAAATAATTAAACTTCATTTGGATTTATGATGTAATTCCCAAGAAGATAAAATAGTAAAATGAGAAATTACTTTAAGCTATGAAATTTATTTTAGTTTTCTTTCTGAATTGAAAAATACATGCTTTGTGACTTCATTTTTTTAAAAAGTAATTTTAGATTGAGATATTTTGAAAAATTAGTTTTTTTTCTGAAGAGTGATTGATAATGACTTAATTAAGATGACATACAGGTTGTTACATTATTTACACATAAGATTTTCCTGTAACACACAGGCAGAAATGTTACCCCTTCATAAGACTTGATGCAACATTTGGGTCTCTTGAGTTTCTATTTCTTTTCCTTTAATATAGGCTGTTTAACCATGTTTCTTGACTTATAAATCTAAGTTCCAATCAAGTTCTCTGTTACATTTCACCAACATTTCAATGAAGTTT
Source organism: Miniopterus natalensis (assembly GCF_054644295.1). Classification (NCBI taxonomy): domain Eukaryota; kingdom Metazoa; phylum Chordata; class Mammalia; order Chiroptera; family Miniopteridae; genus Miniopterus; species Miniopterus natalensis. The sequence continues at coordinate 35,139,167 of NC_142086.1, read as the reverse complement.
CCAGCAGTGAGCTGTTGCAAACACTAAAGGATTGGAATATTTTGTCCAGGAATGCACAACTTGTTCCTTGTGAAATGTGTAGAAGGTGTCAACAAATATGCCTTAAATACCAGATCTAAGAGATTTGATTATCAGGAGGAGTGGAAGCATGTAAAACAGAAATGTCAATGTTCTGGAAAGAATGAGGCAGGATAGAAAGAAGTTAGGGGAAAATCCCAACAAGTGGAGTGAGGAAGTAGGAGCTGACATCCTCTCACCAGAGCCTGACTTCTGCACATGATCAAAGGAAAACAGTTATATGGCACGAAACCCCTGCAGGGTCCTGGAAGTCACAACATCAAGGCCCCCACGCAACCAAGAGGCAGAGACCGAATTTGGCACCACAAAATTTAAAAACTGGAAACCCATAAAAGCCCAAGAACTAAATGACCATGTGTAACTCACTTGTGAGTCGGCCCATGTCACTCCAATACATGTTTTTTGTTTCTTTCACAGTGCTACCTGTACCCTGACCTCTTTATTTTTATCAACCTGAATAAAAATTACTATGTTCTCACTCTAAATCATCCTTGAAATCTTTCCTGGCCGAGTCAAGAACCTGGAGCTCTCCTGACACACAAAAAATCCCAGCCCTCACTGAGGCAGGGCCGGGTCCCCTGCATAGAAGTGGTCTGGTGACAAGGACAATCCTGTGGGTTATTGAGAGGTACAGTTTCAGTTTTCAGCTATGTGGGAATATATTCTTATAGCTCAGGTTTACTATTTTTGACAAACTTTCAGAGGAATGGTGTGAAAGTGGCAGTGGTAAGGGGTAGGAATCTAGATAGAAGTTTTGCTTTATAATCTCTGCCTCCAATGCCCCATGAAGCCTCTCCTCTTTCTCTCTTAGTATCCATCCCTCATGCTCCCTTGACCCACTGTTCCCCCACTGTTGGTATTTGTCTCGTGCCATATGAGATTGAACATAAAACTATTTTGAAACTAGGTTCAAGAAATAGAAAAGTGAAGATGGGAAGTAAAGTCAAAGCACATGCTATTATTATAGCAAAAATAAATGATACTTGTTCTACTACCTTCTATGTTCTTCTAGCTGGGATAATCAAATTAACAGAGACAGATTAACAGGAGAAAACCAAATTTTAATATGTACACATGGGAATTCATGAAAATTCCAAAGGCAGTGAGGCAAAATTGAGTATATATGTCATGTTGGACAAAGGAGAAAAGGGGTAAAGGGATCGAGATCTTAGATTTCAAAAGTGAGAATAAGTGATCTACAGGTGATTGAGGAAGAGCAGAACACACATGGCAGGCAAATCTTGCTTCACGGAGACACAGAGGGCGATCTAGCTTTTAGGAGCCTGGAGCCATCCCATCCACCATACTCAGTTCAAATCAGGCTAAGGCAAACATCCTAAGATTTCCTTCCTGTAGCAGGCCTTTCCATCTGAATCCCTTAGACAGGAAAGGGGAAGGGGCAAAGGTTCTTTCTGAGTCTTTTGCTACTTAATAACAAGCTTAAAAGCAATATCCCAAAAGGCAGCTTCAGGGTGGCAAAACTCTAGTTTCCTTATCTGTCTATCTATATCATCTATCTATCTATCTATCTATCTATCTATCTATCTATCTATCTATCTATCTATCATCTATCTATCTATCTATCATCTATCTATCTATCATCTATCATCTATCTATCTATCTATCTATCTATCTATCTATCTATCTATCTATCTATCTATCTATCATCTATCATCTGTCTATCTATCTATCTAATCTATCATCTATCATCTATCTATCTATCATCTATCTATCTATCTATCTATCTATCTATCTATCTATCTATCATCTATCATCTATCATCTATCATCTATCATCTATCTATCTAGCATCATCATTGATCTATCTATATCTATCTATCATCATATATCTATCTATCATCATCTCTCATCTATATATCATCTATCTATATCATCTCTCTCTGTCTCTATCATCTATCTATCATCTATCTATTGGGAGGGATGGAGAGAGCACACACTATTAAGATAATTATAAGCAAATTACTCCAAAAAGGTACTTGAAGTGTAGCTTCACCTATGATATATAGATTGAGTTATAGGGTAGAGGAAAGAAAAAGCAATAAAGCCTCTTTCGGAATATGTCTCTCTATCCAAAGGTGTCTCCTATTTGAAAACTGGGAAACATGTTCACATGTTGAAGTGAAGACAGTGTATTCTTCTACTTTGGTTACTATGAAGTTTTGTCAGGCTTGCAGTCTTTGGGGGAAATTTTTACTTCAGTCTGTTGATAGCCATTCGGGGACTGGGGATGAGGGAAGGGGGGAATAATGGTACACAGCGAAGCACTTGTAGTTGTAAACTGCATCTGTCATAGATGTTGGATGTTTAGATAAAGAAGGGATAAGAGGGAGACTTGTGCTGTACCTGGTTAACCAGAGCCCCATTCTAATGTGGGAAAATTGGATTTTATTGTGGAAAATTTGCAATTTATGGGAAAATGGTCTGTTTTAACAAAGTGAGTAAACTTTTGTCCATTGTTCATAAGAGAATTTATGTTATCTTTAGTGTTCCTCAACTGTTGTATTTCTTTCTATTTTACTTTTGGGTAATGTCTGGAAAATGTTTTAGGTAAATGTGGTTCTAAATACAAGGTTTAATTTTAATTACATAAATCTATTTAAATCAAATAATTTTTGTACCATGTTATGACCCAATTTGAACTGAAATTCATTTGGATTTCTTTGTAGCCTCCATTATTTCCACTATCCAACCATTTGAGAAAGAATTATAATTGTTTTTCAAAATATTTAATATTATTAAGATGTTTATTAATAGTGATTTATAATTTACAGAGCTGTTTATATACATAATTTTATTTTCACCTGAGTTCCTTGACATTGTGGACAAAAAAGGGGTCACATGCTAAACCTGACAAGCTCACATGGAAAGTAACTACACAGGATGGTCTGAACATAAAAATTCCTAACTAAAGTGAGTCTTGGCAGGTAGTCCATCCATCCTAGGCCTGTAGCTTCCTTGATAAAGGTCAATCTTTACCTTAAGTAAGCCTGTCCATTGCTTTTTGCATCTAAGATGATATACCCTTTTCGCCTTAGGATCCACCCACCAAGACACAGAACCCCTCACTGTTATCTTGTTCCCTGGATACCACCTTTGTGTGCTATAAATGTTAATTATTAACTATCCTATACCCACCAATGTAAAAAAAAAAGTATATTTCTCTCTCCATTTTACTCTTTATCCGGCCTCAGAAATTTCCCCACTTTGCCTTCTCCCACCTCCCTAACCTACCACCAATGAATTTCATGTAACCCTCCTTATGTCTTCTCCTCTAACTCTAATATATGAAATAAATTGTAAAACTGTCATTCTCCAGAGCGTTTTCTCCATTGAGATTTTGCTTTCTGGCAATTGTCAACAGTTTTGCTCAAATAAACTCATAAAAATTCTCTACAGGTTTGGACGTTTTCTACATAGACAAAGTGGGTAAGAATTATTATTTCATTTTTACAGAAAAATTTCAGAGACTCAAAAAGATTAAATAAGCTGGGTAACTTTTTCAGGAACAGAGTGAAGCTTTTGTAATGGAATTAGCAACAATTAGACAGTGGCAGTGTGATTTTGAGGAAAGGGCCAGAGAAACTTAGATTCAGAGCCATCCTTTAAAAGTTACAAATTGCGTGACCTTTGTCAAGTGATTAAACCCAGTGACCCTGAGTTTTATTGACTATCAAATAGAGACAATCATAATTACCTCACCAAAATCTCATGAACGTAAAAATAATATAAAGAAAACAGTAGGGCCTGGTGCCTGTTATGTAATGAATGAATTATAGTTCATATTGCTATTACCACTCTTCCTATTGCACATATGCTAGTGTGTCTTTTCTTCATTAAAAAAACATGCATGTCACGATTCTCATTATGGAACTCCCCCTGTCTCAGTACTGGGCTTTAATCAGATAGGTCTAGAGGAAAAGCTCTTGGCTTTGACAATTTCATAGCAAAAGAACAACTTTTCTGAAAATCTTCAGTGAAAAATATCTATGACTAAATGAGCAGGAGTAAATTCTCATTTAATTTTTTAAATGTCAAAAAGTACAACAGAGTTAAGTGCCACACTGAGTCTTAAACATCTAAGAATCTAAGACATCCTGACCTTGCTTGGTTCCAGAGATGCTCATGGAAGCACCCACATTGGTCCAATTAAAGAGACTTAGCAGCAGGGTTCTTAGACCCAAAGACAGTAAGGGCAAAACCATGTAAGCTAAGTGGAGAAAGAGTCCTAGGTCTGTGAGTTTCATAGAAGCCATTACACCCCGTGGGGGCTGAAAAGAACAGAACCTCTGCCAATGGCTTTGGTGTTGCTGGGGAAATATGGAATATACTCTGAGTTTCTTCCCTTTCAATAAAATGTTGTTAGTAGGCATTGTACACAACATATTTGAAAGGAGAGCTGTTGTTTTCTACCCTGACCTTCTAGAAGAAAGATTTTCACGTTTCTGAAACATAACAAAGCTGATAGGGAAGTACCTTGACACTTAGTGCCACAGTGTTTCTTATTTTGAGTTAATTAATTAATATTGAAAAGCCAACAAACAGGTGAGGACTGAAGTAAACAGAAGTTGGACACCCAATGAAAGAGAACCTCCTTTTAACTTCAGTGAATCACACTCTGACAGTAAAAATTTCAAACATTAACAGCCCAGAGACTCATCAAAAACAACAGAAGAATCTAATAGTAGTATTGTTTTGATATTCTGAAGAGGTTTCTCAGGTACAATCGGCAGCCTTGGACTGAAAGACATTCAATTAACTTTCCCAGATCTTAGCATATTCATTTATCTTAGAAAAGAACAGAATTTTTAAAAAATAAACCTTATTCTTCTGTAATATCTAATTTCCTTATGCACCTCCTGCTCTAGGTACTGCTTCAGGTATTGTCACCCTATAATTCATTTGTATGTTAAGTCTCCTTAATATCTTCACTAGTATAATACCTTGTGCTATTATTTAATTAAAGAATAATTGAATAATTATAGGACATTGACATCATCAAATACTCAGATAAATGAGCTATTCACTTTCAAGTGAAAAGCATTTGGACTCAGCTGAGTAACAAAATGTAATCTCCTCCAGTGAGAATATCACAGGTTTAAGAATGATAGTTATCTTCATAAATGACATAAGCGCATTTGACTTCAAAAGGTTAGGAACATCCTGAATCTCTCTCATTTACAGAGGAACAGAAATTCTTAATTATAAAGATAATTAAAATGGGTCCTGTTGACTTAAATTTGGAGATGTTCAAGATCTCTCATACGTTTTAGAAATGACAAAGCAGGAACTACAGAGGCAGACAATAAAATTACAAAGCAAGAAGTGTTCTGTTGCAAGAATTAGGTTACCAGACAACAGCAACCAGGGGTGTGTGTGTGTGTGTATAATATATTATTAAGCTAAGCCTCTCTGTTTATGTGGGGTCGACAATTTTTGTGTCAGAAGCAGATTCCAACATAGTGGAAAAGATACATGACAAATTGTAGACACAGATTGATTATACATGTTCATAAGATTTTAAGTAATAGAGTGTTAGATCTATACTGTACCTTTGGATTTTAGAATTTTAAGAATATGACTGGCAAGGATATTTCAGGGTTTGAAAGTTAATCACATTCTTTGATGGAGGTTCAGGGCTGGATCCTAATTAGTCAAATCTGATGTCAAAGAAGGCTATTTAATATAGTTTCTAAGTAAATGCATGCTGTATTTCAATATGCTCATGAATGTGGTCGTGATTAATGACATTCCTTATAATGCAATTGTGAATTTCTCTTTTGGGATAAGAATGCAATAATTTCCACTTTCTTCACCATTTTGAATGAATGCCCCTGGAGAATAGCATATTCTATAATCAAGATTTAACTAAAACAATAATGTTATAACTATCTAAGTGTTAAAGTATCATACAAGTTATAATACAAAGTTTCTGGTCATTTCTAAGTAGCCATCTCTAATTTATACTGTTTGTCATGCTGATTTAGAATCAATATTAAAAAGCAAGTGCAAACATCTTTAAAAATCAACTCCACCTTGATGAAAGTTAGAAGGGTCTGAAGTCATGCATCAGCTAGTTAAAGAGTCACAGGAGGAAAACAACTCTGTCACTCCTGTCCACTTAGGGACAAATTCCGCTTTCTAAATTGCACTTGACATTAGTATATATCAACGTGTGCTTATCACACAATAGGGAATGACTGACACTTCAGAGAGGTGTTCTCTATGTTGCAGTTTGATGGCCTCTCACAAGTCCTGGCCTTTTTTCATGTCCACTGCTCCTCCTGCTTCCACACTGCCCCTCTTCTATCTACCAAACACTTTTAGCAAGCAGAACTTAGGGCAACCATAAGCCAGAGAGAACAAAAAGAAACACATCGGACAATGACTGTATACATAAAATACTAATATTTATAACTTAATCTTATGTACAAGGCATAGGATACAAACTTTATACCATAGTGTTGTTAGGCAAATTAAATATTATAAAAACTGTAGATGGCTTATTATTTACTCTGCCCATTTAACAGAAGGGGATACTGAATACAGAAGTGTTGAATGACTTGCCCAAGATCCCGCATCTAGAAAGTTGATGAGCTGAAGTCAAACCCTGGCAGTATGACTCCAAAATTTATACTCAGCCACTCTATTAATTTGAAAATATCACAATCAAGTTTTAAAACTGCCTAAAAATAGATTGAATGGTAGTCAAAAGACTTGTGAAAGCTTAAAAAGTATTTGGCCTTCTTAATTATGTTGTGTACTTAAAAGGAGACCTAAAAGAAACCCAAAGAGCTTTCTTCTCAAAGTTAAAAGAAAAAAGAAAGTTGTGCAGTCCTCAGTCAGCCCAACAAAAGTATATTTATTTAACAGATATACTTTTAGAACCTACTACATGCCATACACTACTTTAGGTACTAGAGATAGAGTAGTAGAAAAATAGGCAAAAATCTCTGTGCTTGTAAAGTTACATCCAACTGGAGAAAGGCGGACATTGTAATTTATTAGAAGGTGGCACATTCTACACAGAAAAGAAAAATAGCAGGGAGGGGTGATGGGATGCACTACGTAGGGCAGTCCAGAAACTCCTTACGAAACAGGCCATTTGAGCAAAAATGTGAAGGAGAGGAAGGAGCAAGCCTTTCAAGCACTGGGGAGAAGATGGTGTCAGGCAGAGGGGACATTAAGACAGAGGCCCCGGTGGCAGAGAATGCCGGGCGTGTTGGAAGGCACAGGCATGGTGAGGGGCCCACTGGAGGAAGATACGGCCGGAAGGTAGTGGGGAGGCAGAGAGTGCAGGGCCTTCCAGACCATGGAAAAGGCTTTGGTTTTTATTCTGAAGGAGATGAAGAGACATCAGAGTTTTGAACACTGGAGAGACTAGCCAAATTTGCATTTAATAGCATCACTCCAGCTCCTCTGCTGAGAATAGGCTTGTAGGCGGCAAGATAGAAACTGAGGAAAGCTGGAAGCGCACGGCAGTGCTTTCAAGAGATGGAGAGACCAGGCCCATGGTGATGGCAGTGACCGTCGTGACAAGCAGTACAGTTCAAGGTGCATTTTAAAGGTAAAGCTGAGAGAATTTGCCAGTGAATTCAATGTGAGCTATGAGCGGGGTTTTTGTCTGTCTGTTTGTTTTTCTGATATGTTGAGTTTGAGATGTCGATTAGACATCCAAATGGAAATATGAAGGAGGCATTTGAACACATATATGAATCTAGCATTCAGGTCAGGTTGGAGGTAAAATTTTAAGAGTCATCAGCACACGGACATTATTTAAAATCATAGCAGTCAAAGGACTGAATCTTGGGACATTCTAAAGAAATTTAGAGGAAGGAGAAGAACTGGGAAAAGCAATGCAAAGGAGGAACCAGTGGGTAGTACAAAACCAGGATTGCGAACTATTTAAGGAAAAGATTACTAACTGAATGTTTAAGTAAGATAATGACTGAGCATTAACTGTTGGATTTAGCAACATGTAGGCATTGGGTTATACTGGTTTAATTGCAATGGTGGGAATGAAATCTTTATTGTAGTAGAATTCAGGATGTCTAGGAAGAAAAGATCAGTGGTAGTAAGTTTTGATTACTTTTTAAGCATTTTGCTATAAGGACAAAGAGTGAAGTTGAGGTGATAGTGACAATGGGCTTGGGATCAGAATTTTTTTTAAAAAGATATGATAAATATTGGCATGTTTGAATGTTTTTGGACATGATCCAGGAAAGAGAGAATCTTGCTGATGTAGAAGAGATAGAGGGAAATTATTCAAGCAAAATCCTTGAGCAAGAAAGAGGAGTGGGATCCAGACCTAAGTGGAGAATTTACCTTTAAAGGGTAATAGAGTTGCTAATAACAGAAGGGAGGCCAGCCTGTGTAGGCATAGTTGTCATCTGGAAGACAGTAGACATGGTGGTGGGCATTCAGTAGCTTGAATTTTCCCAGCAAGGTAGAAAGCAAAGACACCCCTGAAAGGAAGGGAATTATTTAACTTCAATGTATAAACTAATATTTTTGTTTTCCTTATACTCCCACTGCAGTTTAGCAGTGAGTTTATGGCTATGCATGTTGTATGTGTGTGTTTTCTCATGCACATCCCTTTAACTTTCTAAAAGACTCGAATGCATTAGGTCCTTGGTAGTAAATATCATCCCTGGGAACTGCGATAACTCAGAAACTCCTGCAATGCTGGAACTTCTCCTTAAGCACCAGGAAACCCTCTTCAATCTCTGACTCTGCATTCTCTTCAATGTGGCAAGTTCCAGCAGGGTGTGAACACTGGGGTGTCTGGCAATAGCTGCTTAAGGTGAACATGACAAAGGAGGCCGAAAAATAACATTTGGAGAAGCAATGTCTCTCAACAGGAGGTGTCCTTTCAAAAAAGCCCTTCTTTCTCTCTCTCTTTTTTTTTTGTGTTTGTGAGTCAAGTTGGCAGGTGTACCAAACATTGCAACTTGAGAAAGACGCTGTGCTGTTTTATTTATTCACAGTATTCACAGTGTAGTTTTAACCCTTCTGACCCCAGAGGTAACTGAAGCCCCCAGTAAAAATGATGCAGTTTTAGCATTTTTTCAAGAAGTAAGCATACAGACAGATACGCATAATAAATTTCAGAAGTATCCAGTATTTCCTATGAAATTACTTAAATCAAAAAATTTCCCTTGTTACTGGATATTTTGAAATAACTGGACATTTTTTGCTTCAACTTAAGAAAAATAAGTATATTTTCTGGGCTTACAAAGCAATCCTTTTGCTTTAAGAAAAATAAGCATATTTTCTGGGCTTACAAACCAGTTCTTTTGCTAGCAGCAAAATTGAAAGATCATTTTCTATACATTTTTTTTTCCTTTAAAAGAAGATTTGGTTTGGCCCTGGCCAGTGTGGTTCAGTTGGTTGGGCATTATCCTTGCATCGAAAGGTCACCAGTTCAATTCATGTTGGGGTACATGCCTTGGTTGCAGGACCTGATCCCCAGTGGGGGCCGTGCAAGAGGCAGCTGATCAATGTTTCCCTCTCACATCGATATTTCTCTCTCTTTCTCTCTCTCCCTCCCTCCTTTCCCCTTCTCTCTCTAAAAAATCAATAAAAATATTTTTTAAAAAAGAAGATTTAGTTTGGGGGGTGAAGGTAGTGTCTCTGGTACAAGGCTTCAACTGCAAACCTCTATTATGCTCCATGTCCTGCTAACAATTTGGTCTAAGGAGAGAAGTAATATGCATCCTCACCACAGACAGCTATAAAGAAGTGAAATGTATCAGTTAAATTCCCCTCTATTACCTCCACACATATGCATATTTTTAAATGATTGCCCTAATAATAGGAGCATGGGAAATACTCTAATCCCATCACTATTCATTTTTCACCAGTTTTTTAGCTTAATCACTGCATATAGACATGGATGACTGAATATGACATTATAATTAAGTATTCAAGCTATAGATATTAATGACAAAGAAGGTACAGCTTGACTTATACTGGCCCATTACTTATCCTTAACTTTACACCACTGGCATTTTTTTAAAGTTCAAATAAGTAATATTTAAAAAAAACACATTGAAATTTTACACCACAGTGAGTTGAATCAAAAGGCGAAAAATAGTTTTACATTTTCATAAAATATCTATGAATCACCAATGACCTTTCAAAAACTGTGTTTTAAATATCTACTCTCAGAGTCTCCTTTGGCTAACTACAATCAAAGAGCAGAAAACTATCCAAATGAACTTAACTATAATTTGAAGAATTTTAATAATTCCACTTAGGGGCTAATAGCTATTGTCTGCCATCTGGACAAATTCGTCATTATTTTGATGTGCTACATCTGTACATGACTCTGGGGTTCACCAAGAATTATTTTATTATTTATATGGGTTCTAAAATATGAGTCAGAAGTCTCCACTATAAATTTCATTGTAACACATAGTTTCAATACCTGTTTATATAACTATTTTGAAAAATACTGGATTGTCTTCCATCACCAGTAGGATATCTGGTGTGATACACTCTAATTTTTTTCTTTCTTCTCAAACAACCCTCTGTTTTTTGGTTTTGGTTTTGTTTTCTTTCCCCATTAGTGTCTGACTTTGTTGAATGTGTTATGCCTGTGGGACCCCAGGTTTCTGAGAGGATTTAATAAAAAGAGATTAAGAAAAACATCATTTCAAATGACTTATACTCTCTTAAGCAGTGTTTCTATACGTTCTTAGCAAACTAATAGACAAGTGTTTCTCAATACACTATAGTTTCTCATAACTGTTTTACTCTCCTTCCACATTCAGCATTTTTGGTTTTAATTATTTTCCTCTCACATCAATCAATTATTTCCTCTTCTAACTCTTCTTTCTCCAACATGATTTCTGAAGGCAGAATATATATTTAATAGCTCCTCCTTATCTCTTGATAATCTATCTTTTCCATTTTTTTTATGTAGATCATGTTCTCTGGTTCATGTTTTCATTTAGATTCCTTTTTAACTGTTTGCCTTATGTTCCTTTTCTTTGACTCTCAGTCAATATGGAGAAGAAAGAGACAGAAAGAAAACCAACATTTCGAACTCATCCAACCAGCAAGACACCATGTCAGGTGCTTTCTATCTATTGTGCAATTTCATTTTCATAGCAAACATGAAGTGCACCAGTACATACCTGAATAATATATATATTCAAGGATCAAAAAACTCAGTCTCAAAAATATGTTTTATCCAAGTTATATGATAATTAAGTAGTTAAAATAGAGTTCAAACCACGTATTATCATAGTTTGTTCATCTCACTTTGCCATTTTCATACCACTATTATTAGGAAGAATTTAGTCATAAACCACGTGTCCTGAATATTTATTGTCCTAGGTCCCCTGCCTGTTGAGAAACACTAAGATCTTCTCATCCAAATGCTACTACTGCCAGGCAGATGACACTCAGTGAAACCCTCCAGGTGATGGCAACCAGCCTTGTTCTATTGAATGGCAAAGAAATGGTTTTTCTCCATTTTTTTTTTTTTTTTACTTATCAAAGTGAATATCCAAAGGATGTTGCTTATGCCTTAATATTGCTACAGAGGTTCTTTAGTGAAACATTTTTTATAGCACATAAGACTAAAACATAAGACGATGAATACCTGGACCTCAAAACAAACCTGAGTGACCATGGCTGTACTAGAAACTAAGATTTTGTATGGGTCATATTTGTTCACTTGACTTTCTCTTCTCTTAAAGTGTGTTTTCTTCTAACAGACACCTAAGTCCCTCAGTTACTGTGCTTTGGATAAGATGTGCATCTCATATTTATCATTTAGGATAAAAATTATTAATAATTTATTTAAATAATATTCTATGACAGTTACAGTTTTAAATCATAAAATGAGGAACTATGGTTCTTAGCCATGACAAATCTCTAGTACATTTAGAAACAGGCGTTAAGGACTTAAATACATTTCTTTTGAAGGTCAAAAGCAACTCAACTATGAATCTAGGCCCATTCTGTGTAAGAAACACATGAATAGTCTCTTTTCCCTCAGAGACAGAAACCAGTTAGGACCTTAATATTCTGTTCTTTTCAAGGTGGATAGAGCCCTGAGGAAAGCTCAAGGGTAAAGCAATCAACTGAATTTTAAGAAGAGTAATACCACATGTTTGCTGCATACTGTAAATATTGGGTAGTGTATTTGGGGGGGTTTTAATTAAGTCATTGATTTCAAGTTCTGACAACTCCACAGCTGATTTACGTGTATCCTAATCAAAAAGCAAATAAGTCATCCTGTGCAAGAAATTATCCTCAATTAATGATATATATTATGGCTGTCCAAATGGGCTCAACTTTAAGATAATCAGCATAATTGAGAAAATAAGCCTTAATAACAAATATGCAAATACTGAGGGGACAATGACTGGTGTTGAGAGATCATAGGAGTCAAAGACATCAAATACAACTGTACTTAGACAAAAGCATAGTGCCTCTCAATTCACTTCTTTCATCTGATGTCTTGAAAAGCCATAATTCACATAATCTCATACTGCTTTTCCACAACACGCTTCCTACAGTTCTCTGCAAGTAAAGATTACGTCTCTGTATTCCACTCGCAGACCACATGACATGAGCACATAGCTATTCCTTTCATCTGAAACCAATACATGCCAGTTCATATGGAGAACTCAGCATGAGAGATGGTGGAGATGAACAGCCTTGTGGTTCCATATGTGCTCATAGAACCAAAGGTATGTTGCTGTGTTAACTTAGTGAGACATTTCTCACACATTTTAAAACAACCTTTCAAGTATTATCCTGTGAAGTAAGTGTCCTAAAAAATGTCTCAGCATAGCCCTGGCCAGGTGGCTCAGTTGGTTGGAGTGTCATCCCATACACCAAAAAGTTTCAATCTCTGGTCAGGGCACATACCTAGGTTGTGGGTTGGATCCCCAGTTGGAGTGTGTAAGGGAGGCAACGGATTGATGTTTCTCTCTGACATCGATGTCTCTCTCTCCCTTCCTCTGTTTCTCAATCAATAAAAACATATCCTCAAGTGACAATTTAAAAAAATATGTCTCAGCATACCATTCCTCAGGCCTGTCAGAACTAGTTGTGCCTACTAGAATGAATGCAAGGTTACAAGAATTAATAAACAGAGAGGATAAGGTCACTGCCAAACTCTCAGAGAACGCCCCAGATGTGAGGGTCTAAAAACTCATCCTGCCATAGGAAAGAATCAAGGTGCTTTGGCTCCATCCTCGTAGAATTTATGAGGAATAATATTGAAAGGGGCATTTGTGATGATGTGAGGGTATTGCTCAAATATCCTCATATCCAGAATACAGGGAAACTTTCAGATTCACTCACATTTTCATTAATAATTTTATTCACTTATTCATTCACTTATTCATCTTTATTGTGAACACCTTGTTTCAGTAAATCACGAAGCAAACCATATTGTTTAAGCTAAAAAACCGAGGTGTCATTCCTGATTCCTTTCTTTCTCTCTTGCCTCACATTCAGTTTTCTAGTTTCTACCTGTGCCCCCGTCACACATCACCACCGCCTCAAGGGACCTTCAATCATCAGCCTGACCTGAAGAACCTACCACTCTCAGTTTATTTCCATCACATCTCTTTGTTTGCTTATTTCCTTCTCACTTTTATCAGCATCTGTCAGTATTGTGTTTGTGCATGTTCATCTCCATATTTCCAAGTGAACTAAACTTAGCTTTTAAGTATTATGAGCATTATATGCATACCGATTGATTGTTTTTGCCGGATGTCTCAAACTCTCAAATTCTTTGAGAGAGGGCTGTAAGGCTGAAACGTTGGTCATTTGAGAGACTAATCAAAAATAAACCTACTGTGGAGAAGCCCTCTGCCTCCTCAATGGGAGTAATTCCCGGATCGATGTAAACCTAGGAGTCACCTAGTCAAACCCCAGTAGCTATGCTTTGGGTATTTTTGAATGGTAGCAGCAAAGTCGGTAGCAATTGCATATTGAAACACCACCTTGTGAATTTAGAGCCTTACATATGATGGAAGAAGTGAAAGATAATGGTAATCAAGGATAAACCATAATAAATAATCAGGACCCTCCTGGGGAAAGACTTAGAGGAAAAGGCAGTTCATCCCCTTGGGATCTAAGCAAGTAAGAGTCATGCGTGAGCATAATCAGTTATTCAACCAATATTTACTTAGAATCAGCTGTATGCTATGTATTGTTATATCCCTAGTATTTAGCTGATATCGTGAGGCATGGTTCCTGCCCTGAAGGAATACATAAATTTGCTTATAGGCTGCATTTTCTTTTGCTCAATTTTCAGCTAATTATAGGGGCTGACATAAGTGAAGGATGCTGGTTTTACCTATGCTACAATCTGTAGAGAATAGATTACAAAACCAGTCAATCAAAGGCTTGTCTCTGAAAAAAGAAAATCTGATAAATGTTTACATACTTACATAGGTAGAAGATTCAAAGTTAGATTTATACACATTCAGTTGGAGTCTTAATTTTATATAACAAGACAGCTTCCCACCATTGGCAGTACCTCCAAGCAGGTAGCTTTCTAGATTTGCAAATAGGTTGAAAAGAGAAATACTGGGGCAGCCATTTGGAGAAACCCAGTCTCCCAGGGTCCCTGCACCTATTGAGCTTTGCAGTGTTGCTAACCTGCTCTGATCTTGTCATTGACATGATTCCCTTAAAATAGAAGTTTTATTTTTTTGTGCACCTCAGCTGATCATGGGAATGAGTCTAATAATTGGAAAAGCTGTACCAGTTTTACAGACTGTAAACAAAACTGAGTGGTCTTGATTTGACCGACCTACCACCTCTAATACAACAGTGAAAATAGCATGGACTTGAATTGGAAAGCCCAGGCCCTGTTGGCCCTACCAGAGGTGGCAGAAGTATTTCTAATACATCTCTTTGAAGACACCTATCTTCTCTCCCTATGTGCCGGTCGTGTTACTCTCCTTCCAAAGGATGTGCCGTTGGCCAGGAGGACCTAAGGCACCCACGGATGGTTTGGCTGAGCTGCTACCTGCGCCTGGATGACAACAGGGACTCTGTCTGGAGCTGGGACCAGATCCACGGAGTTCCCTGTGCTGATTGGACTTGCTCTAATTGTTGTTGTTTTAAGAAGGAGGAGACTACATTGTGTTCAACTGCAACAGAGGTAAAATATAAGAAAACCAACATGATTCCAGAGACCTGAGTTTTTTTCAGATGAAGAGACTTGAAAAAAGAAAGTTTTATACCAAGTAATTGAGTGGCTTTCTCATGAATCTGAGGCTGTGTTCCTTTGTTAGTGAGGAAATTCAATATGGCCTGATACATAGAATATGTTATAGGTCGTGTCTGGAGCTCTGGATAAGACTAGAATCAATGAATTAGAATTTTCTAGGGAGAATGTAAGATGCTATCTTGTCCAGGCAAAAAAATAAATATTACTGATATTTAAAAGTAAAGAAATAGAGAACGTGAGTAGTCTAGCCCTATTTAAAGTTGCCTGGGCTCATAGATTAATTCTTAACTTTCAAGGAACCAGTAATTAAGCTGTTGTAGAGTATAGAAAAAAATATTTGCAACATTCCAGTTTTGTCATGAGGCTAATTCAACTGTGATGTCACTCCCAGAAGAAAATGAAACTACAGAAGAATTTACTCATGGTTATGTAAAGAAGGGATATTATTACCCTCTATTGAAGAACAGAGACTCTAAATAAATGGAGATCTACCAAAAAATTTACAAAATTCAGGAATACAGCTGCACAAATACCTATATCATATACATAATGACTCAGCTCCCAATTTGTCAGAATCAAAGGACAATTATAATTACCAGTTGTGAAGTAAAAAGCAGACATCTGCCAGTCTGCTAGGACAAGATGGTGCTTCTAAACTTTTAATGTACAATAGATCGGCTTGGGATCTGTTTAAAATACAAACTCAGTAGGGCTGGAGTGGTGTCTGAGACCCTGAATTTCTTACATGCTCAAAGATTATGCCAGTGCTGCTGTCCAAGCCCACACAGTGGTTTGATATTTGAGTTACAGACAACTGAGTTGGAAAGTAAGAGGTTCAGAGGTGGGAATTTTTGTTGTTGTTCATCTGGATAAAGAAATTGCTAAATCTTATCGAAAATGCGTTAGGGAAGAAGAGAGTACAAACAGAAACAGTAGGTGGATCCACTCTTACTGGAGAGAGGTCCTTTCCATTGCAAGAAAGGTGGCGATAGGTTAGTTTGTATCCAGAAAATAAAATGATTTTGAAAATTTACCCTGTGACTTATTTGAGTGATTTTGCTGTAGATCTCCTACCTGGATTTCAATTTTGATACAGAAATTTGGGTCAGGATCAGAAACACAGACAGCCCATAGATGTATCAAGCAACCTGAGCTGATCATAGTTCTCACTGAATAATAGCTCCTTGCAACTGTAGAACAATAACTTGTTAGCAATAGTCATTTCTCTCCCCAAGTCTGTGTATGATAACAGCTTTCCCACCCAAGGGGTTTTGTTTAATGCAAAATCTTCTATGACAGCATAGGAAGAAATAAATTACTGAAACAGAGAAAAATAGACTACCAGTGGACTTGGCTTGCATTTGAATAGTAAGAGAACTCGGGTATTCTGTTTTCCTGAAGTTATTGGGAGTTAAATTCTCTGTCCAGAACTAATAACTTCATCTGTTGAACGGAAATATATAAAGGTATACTCCTTGGATTTGGGGATCTATTCATTTTGTTTCAGGAGCCATAGGTATACTTAAGCCCTCACTCAAACACCGTCCTCAGAGTGGAAAGTTAATGCGGTTGAAAACATGATTTGACAAGAGATTTTTGTTTTGTTTCAGCCTCACTCTGAGATGTTCAGATACCTCCTTAGACAGAAAAACATAACCACCCCAGGGATCCTGAGTAAAACCAGCCTCTTTGCACCAAACCCTCTTCTATTAAGGGTCATGTTTTCTATGTCTTCCAGGACCACTGCTGTGCTCCTGTAATTTGTCATGTGCTCTCTTAATAATGCTGCTGAGGGACAGAAGCACACACAGGTGCTGCCTGTAAGCTCCCAAAGATGATCACGGCTTACAGGCACTCGGGGCGCTTTCTAAGGCTTCCGCTGGGCCATTTCACTCACGAAAGGTCTCTCGGATCCAAGGCAAGACTTCCGAGCAAAGAATTCATAACACCCTTGCTCCCTGGTTATTATATTACCTTAGTATTAGGTGAGAGGAAGTATGTGAAGAGACCCCACCCTCCAATTTGCTATCCTGAAGAGTCTTTTCAGGTTTCTCTCCTACCTGGTCAAGATTAATAGCTCGAAAATAGTGCCTACATCATCTTTGTTTTTGTCAGCAAACCAAAAAGGCACCTTCTTAGAACAGTGATTAAGAAAATGCCCTCCAAGAAATTTTGATGTTTCCACATCTTAACCATTTACTTATCAAAATTTCCATTATGTAAATAATAATAATAATAATAAAGACACACATTTTAAAAGGGATCATCTCACTTTTCAGCATTACAGGACTAAAGTAATTAATTTACAAGGTTGTAGAGATGAATCGTTATCAATGTTGAGGCAACACAGAATGTCTGGCTCGTAATAGGTTTCAAACATATTTATTGCCTGGATTACGAGTGGATTACTAGAGCACCAATTAATGCCCTAATAGGCTTTTTGATGCGGTGGTTAATTTGCTTCCCTCTTAGGATGGATTTTATTTCCCGGATGTCGTTAGATGCCCAATGTAGAAGTTTCTAAGCCTCAGGCTATGCCTCATTTAGACTTTTCTTTCAGAAAGCCTCCTTCAGTGAGCACTTTCATCTTAATCCATGGATTTATATACAGGTTTAACGCAACTTGACATTTTCCCACAATTTCCTCCGGTTGTTGCAAGTTAGGGTTGCTAGGTCATAATGGAATGAATGCGACTTCTTACACCAAATATACCTTGTTGCCTTGGTAAGATACGGTCAATAGCTCATTCTTATAGAAAACATATATTGCAAATGTGTATATGAGTGCCGTTGCTGATTAGACAGGTTTGATAATATTTCTAAAGAACAATTCGATTGACTGATTTAATTAAATTCGTTACTAGTTTGGGGATTCTTTTCTGCTTAGGGACCATTAACATTATTATATTATTAAGATTAGAGCATTTATTTAAGCAAGTTGCAAATACCTCAGGACAATATAGAATGAAATACTAGAAACTTAGCTGCTTTTTTAACTAAAATGAAGAATATCCACCTTGATGGGGCTCCAGTCAGGCCTGCTCAGGACCAGGTCTCCTGTCCCGTAACATCAGTACTCCTCTTTCAATATCCTATTATACTTTGTAGGTTTATTCTAAATATTTGCTGTGTATACCATTTCTATTTTTAAATGGATCTTATGGCCAATCTTTACCTATGTTGCATATATGTTAACCAGAAGTGGCAGGATGACTTATGTGACCAGTTTACAAACTGTATCCATCCTGGCTTTACTACGAAAGTGAACTGCCTGCTTATCAATATCATTACAAGCTAACTTTTTAATTTTAGCACTTAGTATGGGACAAAGCAACACTGAGAACTTTAAGTATAGTATATCAATTAATTTTCACAAAAACACATTGAGATGAAAATTATTGTGATAGTAATTTTACAGATGAGAGACTGAACTTGGAGAAGTGAGGTCAACTGCCCAGAGGTGCACTACAGGAAAGTATCAGAGTTGATATCTGAGTGAAGACGATCTGACTCCAAAGATTATCTTCATAATAAGCATAAACTACAGATGCTTTTTCTTCACCAAGAAAGCCGGTATACTGACCATACCTAAACTCATTAGTGTTTTGGTTCACCAGGTTCATGTTTTAATTTGGGGCTGGGTAGGGGAAAGATAATTTAAAAATCAAACATTTTTGTTCATATCTTCAGGCAAAATAAAGATAAAAAGCAATGTGATAGATGAAGACAATCATTTACAAGAAATAAAGGAGAGAAATAAATCTCCCTTAGAGAATTCAAAAGTCAAAGTCTCTTTAGTCTAACTGATTTACTTTTCATTCTTTAAGCTCTCAAAATGCAGACTGTTCAGAATTTGGTCTCTGTAATTTTAGGACGAGATCAGAGAAAATTGCTAACTTTCACAATGATAATAAATGGAGTATCGCTCAGTTTTGATGTATGTATATGATTTTCATGTAAACGTATGACATCACACTGTTTCTTAGTCAAATACTTAAACTTTTCTTTTTCGGCCAGAACACAAAGATATAAAATGAAGACAAACTTCATCAGCATCTGCTTGCTAATGTCACTGGGTTCAGAGCTGAGTGGAGGGCTCCTTGTTCCTTCTGACTGGGGAAAGAATGCAATTCCATTATTTGCATTCATTATCACATTAGTGAGGAAGGAACAGCCTGAACTTCTCTGACGCAGATGAAGAGCTCTTTGAAGAGGTAATTCAGGATTCCTGACACATTAAACCCCAGGCTTTTCACCTGGTCCTGCAAATTAAAAGACCCTTACATTTGCAAGAACTATTTTTGCTAGGAATCAGTCCAAATTATCCAATATCCTGTGTCCTTAGATTAAACTCATATGGAACAATATTAAAACTTTCTTGGAGAAAACCTTAAGGAGAACTAAGTTGATTAAAAACTCTAATAAATACTGATTGATAGATTAGAAATAGTTGATATAGTCATTTCTTGGGTGTCATGTCAAATCTAAACTTTGCTATAATTACCTATCTTACGGCTAGATTCAGCCTATGGGTTTTACTCACATTTATATTTGTCATTGCACATTTATTGATTACCTGCTCCATGACTTTGCTAGACAGGGGTGGAAAAGATAAGGGAAATATTGTAATTTGCCAGCACAAAGTTTATAATCCAGTAACGGGAGGGCTGATAAGACAGATACACAAAAACTCAAAGCCAAAAGGTAAATGGCTTAAGAAAAATACAAATAAAGAATAATCTAGACATAGAGAGAGGCAGAGGCAATGTATATGTTTAGGGTAGCCCTAAGAAGTTTCCCGAGTGACGGTCACCCGTCAGTCCTCGGTGGACAGGAAAGCCCAGCACTGGGCCAGTCACTCTAGGATTTGGCTGTTACGGGTGCTTTCAGCCATCTCCCATTTTGGTCCAGTCTTGGGTCTGAGGGCACTTGCACCTGAGTCAGATCTTGGTCCAAACTTGGATAGCAGGACACTGGCATCAAAATAGGATGTCTAGGTCATCCTGGGACGGGGACACCCCTCGCCAGACTTTCCCTTTCCTTCAGAGCACGTAATTGTCCCAAAGAATTGTCCTTCCTTTTTCTTTTTTCAGGTGAGGCTGTGCCTGAGGGCTCCCCATTGGTTTGTCTCCTTTTAACCAGAAGGCTTTGAGACTTACCGACCTTAAGCCCAAGCATTTGATTTTCTATTACAATACAGCTTGGCCACAGTATAAATCAAATATCCAGGAGTCTAGCTCCTCTCTTAACTGTGGCACTATTCTCTCCTGTAATCTCCTCTATTTTCTCTCAAATAGAAAACCCTAATAAATTTAAATCCAGATTTTCTCTCCCCTCTACTTTCTCACCTATGTCCTATTGTGATGTTGATAATAAAGAATCACATATGAATTTGTCTTTACCTTTCTAAAAGGCACGATTCTGCCCATTGGTGTTTTTTTCAATTAAAGAAATACATGCCCTTAGCTGTTTTCTGTGTTCATTTTGCTTTCAACTCAGACGTTAACATTTAGATCACAGTTAGTTCATTTCCCATCGTTTGCTTCCCAACATGGCAAATCCCCAAGGTTGGAACTGGTGACTTGAAAATGGGATGTCAGTGTCTTCATGGAAGAAGGAAGAGAAGCTGGGCTGGAGAAGATACAAAGTTTAGGCATTGTTTTAAAAAGTCATCTTTTTAAAGGCAGGGATCTGGGCCCCTTGATATGAAAAGTGAGAATTTAGATTTTAATTATAGACTTCTGCAAAGTTTATTCTTTGTGTTAACCCAGTAAGCAGCAGCATTTTATAGACACCAAATTATTCAGTTTAACACTCCAAACTGAAAGATCACTTCCATGATTTTTTTTATTATTGAAGAAGTTTCTTTTTGAGCTGCAGCTGTAACAAATAAGGTAATGTTTCAATTAAATTCAAAGTTATAGAACAATACAAATCCCCTGTGCTCAAGACTCAAGGTAATTAACTTACTGTGAACAGTGAGTGTCAGAGTGACACAGAGCTATAAACAAAGAAGGGGTAACCATGGAGCACAGAACAGCAGCAACCCCATTTGTCCTGACGAAGTAATTGGTACACCACGATCTGGAACTCATCCGCAGGCGTTCTACTCCCAGGCCTCCTATGACTCACTCTGCAGCCTTTTCAAAGTCAGGCCTTCCTTGGGCCTTGGCTTTCCTCATCTATGAAGTGAAAGTTGATACTCAAAGATTACTTGCAGTGATGATATTCTAAGATACCAAATGCTTATGAAGAGAACAATTTAAAAGGACCTCAGTAGTAATTAAACAAGGTGGAAAAAACCAATATCATGTAAGCTAGAAGCATTCAACCTCAGATGTAAAGCCTTGTCAAATGTTAAAAAATTTTAATTTATTTCCCCACTCCCACCCCCGAGTAGGGCTGGTGCAGCTGACTCAGACTCTAGGCATAATCTCACTTTGATTAAATGTTTGTGATGCTGCTTCAAATCATGCTACTCATCTAGTCTGATTTGATTGTTTGGGTTTTTGTTTCATTTGTACTCAGGAAAGTATATCATGGTGCTATTTCACAGGCTGTGTCGTCTTTTTTAAAAAAAAAACACAGACATTCTATACATTCATTATTCTGTAAGAACACTATACTTTTGAGAGTATAGTACCTAGTATAATGTGATTAATCCATTAAAAATATTTAGCAAACTAGATGATGCAATACATGATTTCTTGCATTGATGAGAGAGATTGTCTATGGATTTCTTTACTCATTACTGTGATTCAGCGATTATGCATGCTGGACACACATAACTTGACAAGTCATTGCTATATACTGCTATTATCCTCTTGAAAGTCAACAATTCTAACCACTCCTTGTAGACTTAATTATTCATAGTCTAAGAATAATGATGAGAAGGTTAAGGAGTAGAGTCTACAGACAAAGAGAACATCTTTCATGTTGTTTTCCAGTACAAAAGTTGGATTAATTTTACTGGTCCAGAATGAGTAGTGGAAAGAACACAGTTAGAAATCGCAATAATTCAGTTCTAATCCAGGTTTTCTGCCAAATTATATGTGTAGAACATGTCATTTAAGCCTCTGTAATTCAATTTCCTTATCCATAAACTGAATGATTCATTTTATAATTCTAAATTCTTGAACCTAAGTTACTATGAACCTAAACAAAAAATGTCATTTTGTAACTAGTAATGAATATGTAAAAGGACTCCGACTTTCTTCCTCAATAATTCTAAAAGTCTCTTTATTAAAATGGGCATTAACTAGTCATATTTGAAAAGGTAAGAAATAGATATAAAATCACCGTCAATAAGGCTTGCCTTTGAAAAACAGAGAGTTGAATGAATGTTCTTGTGAACTCTTGGGAAGTGAAAGGCATTGTGATTGTGTGACTGATATTCTTCATGCCTAAGAGTTGAACACAAAGAGACAGGAGATTTTGACACAGGAGAGTTTCCATAAAACTAAGCCATGCAGATTTCCTGTGTGTGATGCAGAGGAATGCCATGCCTCATCTCTCTTATTTATAAAATGTTAGGACATTTATAGTAAATTATATTTATAACCATAAGTGCTACATAAATACAATAATATTATTACAATAATTAAATAATGGTGTGTGTGCATGTATGTGTATTGTGTGTGTGCATGCCTGCACATAGGAAACAACGAAGAAGAAATCAAGGAATTGAAGAAGTCTTAATTAGTACACAATTCTAATTGAATGTGTTAAAGAAAACAATCCTTTAAAAAAATAAGGGTGTATTATATGAAAAGGTTTTAATAATCTGCATTTGAATTTACTTTCATTTAGCAGTGAAACATAATACATAATGATCTATATGTCAAAGAAAGACACTTAGTGTGAAAATCTTACAGATAATAGAGAAAATGGGAAAAAAGTTATTGGTGCAATGTAGAGTTTAGCCAAATTACTGACTTAGAGTCTAAAGCAATTACATATCAGAGTGCGAGTGCAGGCATGTATTTGGAGCAAATTCATAAATCAGACTTGTTCTGACAAGGCAAAGAAGCACACATAAAACTTTTATCCAAATACAAAAGCCTGAGCTTTCCTAGAATAAAGAAGCTCTTTAGTTGTGGAAAGAATTATAATAGATGTAAACATCATCACAGTAACAAATATCATTGTTACAAACACAGGCACTAAAACACTTAAACATAATAGAAAAGCAATATCTAGAGTTCATTTTCAAGGGCAGGCAGTTAGCCAAGTTAACAAATATATCTACCACATTCTGCCTAAGGAACCAGTTCCTTTCTGATGATATGGTTTCCTGAGGCAGTGTTTCTCCAAGCACCATCAACACCACCTGGGAAATCCCTTGAAATGCAAATTCCTGGGCTCCTCCCCAGACCAACTGAATCAGAAAATGTGGAGGAAAGCCCACCTTCCAGGTGATTCTCACGCACTTGAAAATTTGAGAAGCACTAGTTTAGCGCTAGTTTAGAGAGTAATTCTATGTTGTCATCATGAAACCACTATATATTGGATTTCATATTTACACTTCTTTAAGCACCCTTAAAAGATTCTACTGAGATTGCTAAAAAAAAATGAAGATACTTCTATAGATTGTTTTATTATTGTACAAAATATCTAAGTCATCGGATGATTAAGAAACTTTCATTACCACACAATAGTTCAGTGAAATAAAACACATACAGATTATCTTCTACATACTGACCATTAAGCTTTGTTTGCAGCCAAATATCCCATCCCCCAACTTCATTATATAAATCCCATTAAGCTCATCAAGGAAAAGTGGAAAGAGTGAAAACAAATTGGGCAGTGAACTGGAGTCTATCTAAATTTATTTATTCTGCTACATAAAGTAAAAGGAAAGTAATCTTAACATTCCTTCAAACACTTTCTTATGTGTCTAGCTACAATAACACTAGACGTGAACAATTAGACCAAGAATCTAGTAAGAGAATCTAGAAGAAAGCGACATAAATTTTTGTGGAACAGTTGTATACCTCATTCGAAATACTTACTAAACTATACTCTTTTTTCAATAATGACTATGTGGAATACAAAAAACTTTATCATCACAGTCAGAGTTCAGTAATACATGGTAATTATGTAACATACTAGATGGTAATCAACAACACACTAGATAATGAGAGGGTGAAAAACCCACAATGAACAATTTTTACTTTGCAAAGGTAATGCGACTTGTAGCCTTCAAAAATAAAGCTGCTTAAAAGAGGAATTGTGGCAAGTAAGAATATGAAAAGAAATAGGATAAGACTAGGCAAAAAAAGTTCCATAGAAGCAAATATTTATCTTCTGAAAATTAGTTTATTTCTTGCATTTTATTACACTTCACTATATCTTCAAATTTTTATTTTTAGCACAAGATTTGTTCAGTATTATGTGCAAAGGCATTCATTCACTCACTAGATCTTTCTAAGGATGAGTATGTACTTCTATTTGTCATGTAGGATCCTCCCACACATTATGTATGTATGTGTGTATTTAATAGTGTGGGGACATATAAAAAATAACTTTCCTCCCACCTTCTATTTGTCTACCTGGACTAACAATCAAATTAATATGAGACAGATTAACAACAGAAAATGTACAAAGTTTTATTTTACAGATGCACATTCAGGAGTGTCATAACGTTACTGATTTTTCTGGTTAGCCAGGTTCCTGTCTCGTGGAGTCAAAGAATGAATTTATGGACAATTCAAGAGTTAAGGGAAAGCAAAAGTTTATTGAAGGAGAGGAGAGACAAAAGCTCCCGTCGCAGCAAGAGGGGTCCTGACCAGGTGGTCGCCAAAACGTCTTTGTCTAGGGCTTTATGTCTGCCTAAGTGTCCTTCTATTGACTATTTTGAAAGATTCTGCTCTGGCAACATCCAAGTACTTCAAATCCCCGCTCCTGCCTTTGTCTCCTACCCTCAAGGTTCAACCATGGGATACTGCTGTTTCCCTTGCAGTGTACTAGTGCAGAACATCCTGTTTTGCAAGTTGTGCTAACCTTGAGCTACCTGCCAGATGTCACATAGCCTACTTCCTCTTTGTTCTTCCTTGACCCCATGTCCTTCAGCTGCCTATTTTAAATCTAGTTCCTCAATAAAAATGAGATGATAAGAGACACTGGGCAGTTGAGGTTTATATGCCATTCTGAAGCTAAGAAGAAGGGAAGATTGTGGTTTGGGACTTCAAAGGGTAGGAAGACAGTTCATATGGAGATGGAAAAGCAAAGGTTTGGTAAATGTTTGCTGGGCCATCTTTAACAATGGGACAGAGGGCTTTGAACAAATGGGCCTTGCTAGGTTCCTCACACACTAGTTTATATTAAACTATAGTTATCTGTGATAATATCTCCCTTCCTGGAGTAGCACCTCGATCTAATTCCTTTCAGCAGTTAGGGGGTGGGTCAAAGGTTCTTTCTGCATCTTTTGTTTCTTAAAAACTAGCTTAAAATCAATATCCCAAAGGGCATATTTTGGGGTGACAAACTCTGCTTCCCTTCAATATCATGGTGCCTGAAGGTATATTGAAGTGTTCATTTCATTTACACTTATTCTGGACACCATATGCTGAGAGACTATTTTGACTTGAGAAAAACCAGACTTAGAGCTCCAACTAGAATGGGGCAGTGTTTGGTAAGATTTTTCAAAGTATATTTTAGGGATTCAGAGGTTCAAGGGCCTAATTTTACAAAATAAAATCACTAAGAAATTATAGTGTTGCAGCCTCCATATTATTTTTTAAATATCTATTTCAAAATTGAATTGTTAGTCTATTAGAGAACTTACACCAGAACCCTGATGGAATAACTGACACTGAACTTCCCCTCTCAACATAACAACTACAAACAGGACAAAACGCATAAAGCCACTGTCTTGATACACTGGACAACAAGGATCACATGGCTGTGATCCCTGAGAGAAGAGAAATCAAGTAAGTGAGCCCCAAACTGATCCAGACTTTCTTTATAGAGATACCTTTTGGAATGAAGACACTTTCTGGACTGGAATCTAAACAGAGCATGAAAGTCTTACAATGAATACACTGGAGTGTTCAGAAGTGGTGAAGGCACCTTGTCAAAACATTCATAAATTTAAACAAAGAAATTGTTGAAGAGATAGTTTGGAGTTCAGTAAGGCTGAAGCAGCAGGAATTTGGAGGGTAGAGCATTACAGAATAGAGAACACTGTAGAGAAAAAGCCCCAGAACTCTGCATAGAAGTCCCATTGAGGCTGTTGTTGAACATGCAAAGATTTTTTCAGTAAAAACACAAAAAAGCA
Source organism: Miniopterus natalensis (assembly GCF_054644295.1). NCBI lineage: Eukaryota > Metazoa > Chordata > Mammalia > Chiroptera > Miniopteridae > Miniopterus > Miniopterus natalensis. The sequence continues at coordinate 35,112,583 of NC_142086.1, read as the reverse complement.
ACAAATATTTCTTTAAAAAAAATAAATTTCAACAAAGTAAAAAACATTTGCTCTTCCAAATATATCTTCAAGAAAATTAACAGACAAGTGACAAAGTGGGAGAAAATACTTGCACTACAACAACCTGATGAAGGAATTGCACTCCACATATAAGAAGAATTCTTACAAGTCAATAAGGAAAAAACAAACACGATAACACATGAACAAAATATTTAAATGGACACATCACAAAAGAAAATAATGCATAGCCAATAAACAGATGAAAATGCTTTAGTCATCAGGGAAATGCAAATTAAGACCACAAAGAGATAGCACTGCAAACCAAGTAGAGTGGTGAAAATTAAGAAGACTGACATTATCAAGTATTGGTGAAAATGTGGAATATCTAGGGCTATCACAGTTGCTGGTAGACATATTAAATGGTATGGCCTCGTTGAAAAATGGTTGGGGAGTTTAATATAAAGTTAAATACACACAAATCATAAGACTCATCAATTCTGCCCATGAGTATTTGCCCAAGAGTATTTATTGATACATAAATGGAAGATTCACACCAGTAAAAAGGAACAAACTATTGATATACTCAAAAGCATAGATAAATATTAAAAACATCATAATGCCCAAAAAATCCAGAAACAAAAGGGTAGGTATAGTAATGTGCCATTTATACAAAATTCTGTAGAAATCAAAAAATGCATTTTAGTGACTCAAAACAAGAAAAGCTGCATGGGACCATGTGATGTGGATGGAGGGTTGACTGCATTCCTTGGGAAGAAACATTTTAAGGTGAAAGAAATGTTTTATATCTTGATTGTTTGGTGGTTAAAATGATGTGTATATTTGCCAAAACTAAGAACAATGCTCTTAAAATAGTCTCATTATATTGTAGGTAAATTATATTTTTAAAAGTTTACTTTAAAGCTAAATATACAGTTAAATAAATAGCAGCAGTTACTAATTTTAGCTATTAAAGAAAATAAGAACCTAAGAGTCCATACTGACATGAATTGAGAGTAGAAAAATGTCACTAATAGTAGAATGTCAATGTCTAAATATAGAAGGAATAATTCATTCAGAAAAATCACCATTAGGACACCTTACTTGAAGTAGTTAATTTAGCCAAAAAACACAAATAGGTAGTATAATGGGTAAGTAAATGTTTGCTGAACAATGTAATATTTACATGGTTTCAAATACTTTCTCCCAAAATACTTATTAATATATAGGAAAGAAAGGATGATTCACAGTGGAGAAATGTGACAAACACTACTTTACTCAAGTGATCAAGGTTAACAAATCATGCACTACCTGAAAAAATACAATAAAAATAAAATATCACTTCTGGGATATTCCTGGCAGAAGTGCATACCCTTAATCTAATCAAGAAGAAACATAAAACAAATCCAAATTACGGAACATTTTACAAAATTACTGGAGGAATCTAAAGAGACATAACAAATAAATGCAAGATGTGATCATAAATTGGATACTTTTACCGTAAGGTCGTTATTGGGACAACTGGAAAACTTGAGTATGGTCTGCTTATTAGACGACAGCATGGGTATCGCTGTGAATTTCCTGATTCTAATGGCTGTAGTCTGATTATGTAAAAGAATATGTACTTTGTAGGAAATATATTCTAGAATATTTTGAAATGCTGGGGTACCTTGTCTGTAACTGACTCTCAAGTGATTCAAGTGTAAGAAAAAAAAAAAAAAAAAAAGACAGCTTTAAGTAATAGTTTTGGCTCTTTTTTACTATGTAAAGGGTTCACTAAAACCATAAAATAAAGAACTTAATATTTCTCCAGCCTGAGAAAAGTCATATGTCTATTTTTACTAAATACAGCATAGAGTTCTCCTTACAAAGAGGCACATGGGAGATAAGTTCTGTATGTGAGTGTAAAGCTAATAGAAATTATCAACCATGATTGGAAAGGTAATATGACATATCTACTCTACAGAAATATTTAGTAAAATCGTATCTACCAGGTTGTTCAAAACCCTAATCATTGAAACCAACTATTGTGAATTATTATTGTCTTAGATTTTATGCAGCCAATTTTTTTCTTTTTTAGCTTAGCCTCTTCCACAAAAGAATTAAGCATTTTTTCACCCCTTTCTCCTGGCCCATTTGACACAGTTTGAACAGTAGGGTGATCTTGTGAGATTACATACTTATCTTGAACCACTCCTGACTCTTTCTGAGATTCTACAATTTTTCAGTTGTAATGATTAGTGTAATGTTTCAGTGTAAATTAATTAAAAATAATTAAAGTCATTTAGTAGACGCATTATCATGAACTATTCAAAACAAAATAAAATACAGCTATGGCTAATCTTCACCAATACACAGCAGTACATTCAGGCCAATTATTAAAATATTGAAATATTTCCATTTCACCTGATACTTAGCTGGTGCTCTGAATGTTTCAAGTGTCTCACTGTGATCTTTGCCACCCCAGAAACTAAAGAGGTAATGCTTAGAACACCAGAGAACAGCTGGAATTCACTTCAGCACCATGGTCAGTGTCTCTATTTGCCCATGTGTAAAAATACTGTATCATTGTATATTTGAAAGCTCCTGAAGAGTAAATCTTAAAAGTTCTCATCACAAGAAAAAAAAGATGTAACTGTAAGGTGATATATATTAACTAAACTTACTGTGGTAATCATTTTGCAATACATAAATATATCAAATAGTTATGCTATACACTTTAAATAGTACAAGGATATATGTCAATTTTATCTTAATAAACATTTTGAATAGTATACTTGGGGATATGCATTTTTCCACATAAAACAATCCATATAACCTTTGTCTAAATCGTCACCTGAGGATATGTTTACATTGATTTTTTTTTTTTTTTTTTTTTAGAGAGAAGAGGGAGAGAGAGAAAGAGAGAGAGAAAGAGAGAGAGAGAGAAACATCTATTGATTGCCTCTCTCACATGTTCTAATGAACCAGGGATCAAACCTACAACCTGGGTATGTGCCCTAAATGGGAATAGAACCTACCAGCTTTCTGTGCGGGGGATGACACTCCAACTGAGCCACATCTGCCAGGGCTAATCTGTATAACTGTTTCACATTTGTTTACAATGATCATTTTCTTACAATTTTATTTGTGTTACTAATGGCTTGAACTAATTTTAAAAAGTGAAAATATTTACCTTATAGATAAAAATCTTATAAGGCAAACATAAAATAGCCTTGAATTCTTTAAATTCCTATACTATATTATGCTACACAAAAATCACTTCAGTATAAATTTTATTTTTAGTGAGGACCAGAGATTACACAATATAAATGTAGATTCTTCCTGTCCCATTAAATAGGGCCGATAAAACACTGAATGAATTTTTTTCAAGTTCCCCCATCATGATGATGATGCTGATCCAGGGACCACACTTTAAGTGTCATTGGTATGGATAAGCACAGTGGTTCTAAACCCTGGGTGCACAAGACCTTTATCTGACATAATTTTTTTTCCTGTTTGTTTTTATTTATATTTAATCATGGTAAAATATACATAACATAAAATTTACCACCTTATAGCCAGGTAGTATTCCATTGTATATATGTAGCACAGCTTTTCCAGTACTACCAATAAGATAAATGTTAATTAAAATCACTCAACAAACTATTTCTATTTTACTATATGATATATGGCTTGACTTATCAGTCAGATTCCACATCTCATCAGTTTCATATTCTACTAATCTTCTTAACTAAATTTTTTAAAATTCCACTTTACCATTATTCATTAACTGGCAGCAACTGTTTGACAGCCCTGACATCTGGGCATTTTAATCAAATGCAGATGTAGAAATTATGAAGAGATTTTTCATGGAAGGCTATACACAGCCCTCTTTTGCATGCCTGGAAGGGGAAATAAATTAAAAGCATCTTCTGTAAAACCTCAAAATAATCTAAGCCTTTGGACAGCCCTCTCTACTTTGAACAACTTGCTAGGTCAATATCTCCTTTCTAAACAGTAGAGAATACCTAGCTGAGGGGCATTAGAAGCAAATTATTTGAAGTGCTCAAAACTCAAAATAATTTCTAATGTTTCCATTTGGGATTGTAGTGAATGGATTCCCATTCTATTCTTCTGTGTTATTCAGCTCTAAAAGTGTTTTTGTGTTTGTGGGTACTCTTACAGATTTAGATAAAGTTTTTCATAGCCATCAATTCATCTTTAAATGGTAATAGTGATAAAAGTAATAAAAAAATTAACATTGAGTCCACATATACCAGCTACACTGAGTTATTTTACATGTTTAATTTACAAGATAGTATAACTTACTTATATTATCATTTTTAGCCATCACAGCAACCCTCTGAGGTAAGCAGTATTGTCCTCTTTTTTCATAGAGGATGAAAATGAAACACAGAGACATTAAGAAACTTGTACTAGGCCATGTTATAAGCAAGTGGCGGGGCTAAGATTTCAACCTATTCAGACTGACTTCAGAATCTAGGCTCCTAATTGCCACAACCTACTTTGTACTTAGGACTCTTTCCCTTTCAAGCCACAAAATACCATATTGAAGATGGCTAAAGAAAAGAATTACTAAAAATTCATAACAAATGTGACTTCAATCACAAATAAATCCATTGGCCCAAACAATATCCCTGTGACTTGGTTAAGCCTTCTCCAAGTCTCAGACCTGTTTCCTCCATCTTCGGCTCCATGCTCAAGCCAAACTCTCCTTTGGAGCTGGTAAAGGCTGCCATTCTACCCTCTCAAAAACCCATCAGAGAGGAGAGGTGGAGGTAGAGGTCGGGGAGAACCTGTTTCTTCCCAATAGTTTCAAGGAAGTCTTTAGTCACATGTCCACATTTTATCAATTGCTATTGCCCTGTAATTCGTGGGTCTAAATCACCAAGTCTTGGTCACCTGTTCATGCAGAGTGGAACCAAACAGTGCACCTGAAAATGTGTACACTAAAGTAGCTGTGAGGGAAAGATATGTACATTTTTTACTATGCCCTTCAACCCTGAACCAAGATTTATTGATAACTATAAGCTTTCTCCATAAATAAAGGAATATGGGAACTATCATTTAGCTCTAATCTTTCAAAAATGTGTCATCACTCTCCATCCTTGCTGAATATGTAGCTGGTGCTCTATTAGTTTGATATCATTGCACCTGTTCTAGCCCATTGAATGGCTCACAAAATCAATAAATGGATAAATTAAGAAAAAAACCCTTCTATTATCTTATAGGCTTTTAATGATAAACAGAAGAAAAAGTGATCAACAATTCTCATGCCTGCAAATACAGATACACTAATTCAGTCTCTGTAAGTCAACAGTTTTATTTAAATTTAAGTAAAGTACATGATAATTAATCTTTTATATTTTATATCATATATTTCATTGTGTGATTTCTCACACTATCACCATGTAAGTTATTTCTTTTTTATAATAATATTAACTGTGTATTCTTTTGAACATTATCAGCATTATGTGACTTGTGACAATATTTCTCCCCTAAGTAAGACACCTTGGAACGATGCTTTTGTATTTTGTACTTTTGTAATTTTCTCTGCTTTTTGCATCCAATAATTAATTTTCTTTATTCTTAGAGAATTTGTTTGTTTTATCAAAGAGGTTATTTTCCTACATTTAAAAAAGACATTCCACTAGTTGATAGCATTTTTTTCCTAACTTTATTTATTTATTTATTTATTTATTTATTTATTTATTTATTTATTTATTTATTTTAATTTATCTTCATTGCTGAAAATATTGCAGATACCTCCCTATTTTTTCCCATTGATCCTCTCCACCCTGCATCTGCCCCACTAGGCCTTCACCACACTATTTTCTGTGTCCATGAGTTATGCATATATGCATATAAGTTCTTTGATTAATCCCTCCCAACCTACTCCCCCATCCCCACCTGCCCACTGACAGTCATCAGTCTGCTCCATGCTTCTATGTCTCTGGGTCTATTTTGTTCCTCAGTCTATTTTATTAGATTCCACATGTGAGTGAGATCATGTAAAACTGAATCAGGAAGAATCAGAAAATCTGAATAGACTAATAACAACCAATGAAATCGATGCAGTAATTAAAAAAAAATCCCAGCAAGCAAAAGCCCTGATCCAGATGGGTTCACAGGGAAGTTTTCTAATTCTTTAAGTTGTAGGGTTAGATAGTTGACTAAAAATTTTTCTTGCTTTTTGAGGTAGGCCTGCAGTGCTATGAACTTTCCTATTAGGACTGTTTTCATTGTGTCCCATAGATTTTAGATTGTTGTGTATTCATTTTCGTTTGTTTACAGGAAGTTTTTAATTTCTTTCTTGATCTCTTTGGTAAACCATTCATTGTTTAATAACATGCTATTTAGCCTCAATGTGTTTGAATGTTTTTGAGTGTTTTTACTGTAGTTGATTTCTAATTTCATGACATTGTGATCTGAGATACTTGATATGATTTCAATCTTCTTGAACTTGTTGAGACTGGTTTTGTGTCCTAACATGTGGTCTATCTTTGAGAATGACCCATGTGCACTTGAAAGGAATATATATTCTGCAGCTTTGGGGTGAAATGTTCTGTGGATATCATGCCATTCCCTTCTGGCCTTTAGAGTTTCTGATGAGAAGTCAACTGACAGCCTTATGGAAAATTCTTTGTTGATAATGGATTGCTTTTCTCTTGCTGCCTTTAAGATTCTCTCTTTGTCTTGAATTTTTGGCATTTTAATTATAATGTGTCTGGGTGTGGGCCTCTTTGGGTTCTTCTTGCTTGGGACTTTCTGTGCCTCCTGAACTTATTTCACTTTTTCCTTCACCAAGTTAGGGAAGTTTTCTGCCATTGTTTCTTCAAACAGGTTTTCTAACCCTTGCTTACTTTACACCTCTTCTGGCACTCTTATGATGCAAAAATTGTTACATTTCATGTCCCAAAAGTCCCTTAGACTGTCCTGTTTTTTAATTGTTTTTCTTTTTGGATCTCTGATTGAGTAATTTTTTTCTACCCTGTCTTCTAATTCACTGATCCAATCCTCAGCTTCCTTTAATCTCTTGTTTATTCCTTCTCATGTATTCTCTATTTCTGCTACATCATTCTTAATTTCCTTCATTGTTTCCATATCTTTTTTCATGCTGTTGAGCATCTTTATGATCAGTATTCTGAACTCTATATCTGATAGATTGCTTATCTCCATTTCATTTAGCTCTTTTTCTGGAGACTTCTCTTGTTCTTTCATTTGAGGCTTGTTTTGTTTTGGTTTTTTGGTCTCCCTATTATGGCTGTCTGCTTGGGTTTGTTTCTATGTATTATGTAGATCTGCTAGGACTCTTAGTCTTTTTGGAGGGTCTCTGATGCAGGCTAGTGTCAGATGCTATTTGTGACTGGCCTTGAGTACCCTGTTTGGGGTTGTCAACAACCCACAGCTTGAGGTTCCCTCTGTTGGGGCTGAGTGCATTTGAACAGACCAAGATGCACACTAAAATCTGCTTTTCCAAGGCCTGGGTCCAAAAGCAGATCAGGCAAAGACTCAAAGCACTCTGAAGTCTGCCTCTGCCTGCTGGCTGATTAATCTGATTCTCTTAATGAGCCTCAGGGTGTAGAAACTCCATTGGGTAGGGCAAGAGGTTTTCCAGCAGGTGGGGCAATTATCCCCCCCCCTCCCAGGCAAAAGCTGCTTGGAAGGTAAATGTCTACCTCTGCAGTATGGGGGAATGACTCAGCACAGGAATCCAGAAGGGTGCCCTCTGAGCTCTATCTTCAGAGCCCACAATCCTAGATTCTCCTCACACAGCCCCAGTCCACTCTGCCCTCCCTCTGCTGGAGCCCAAGGTGAGTAGCTGCACACGAAACTTTGTGCATTGGCTCTTTAAGAGGGCTTGCATTTCCAGCTGTCTCTCCCTTGCAGATAGAAACCTGGCTGCTTTTCAGAGCCAGATGTTATGTAGGCACCTTTCTCAGCTCTGGTGCTCTTGGCTGGGAAGCCCAGCCTGGAGTTTAGGTTAAAGTCCTCGGTGGGAACCCCCCACAGCTGAGATATTCCTCTGGACCTTCAGCTGCTGCCTGTGGGAGCCTATCCACCCCTCTCACGTCTATGCACTTCCTACCAGTCTCTATTCAGTCTCTACTTTTCCTCTTTGGTTATGAGGGTGCTCTCCAGCTCATTTTCAGTTGCAGCTGATTATTCAGGATGGTTTTTCTATATTTTAGTTGTAATTCCAGTTTGGTCCTGGGAGAGTGTCAGTGTCTGACAGCATTTTATATTAGACAACAGACTGACAAGTAAGAGCAAAAAGATTATGTGCTCAATAAATTTCAGTTTTTAGTTATTCATAAAGTTTTCCTATGTTCACTTTCTTTTCACTTTATGCTTATAGATTTACTTGTCCTGGCACATAAAAATTCATATTCTGTATTTATACTGAAACACCAAACACAATTACCTTTTATAATATTATTACAAGTTGTAATATTTATATTAGCATTTTCATCAGTAAACCAATAAAATTAAGTTCCTTCAAAAGTGACTACTCCTTTGTAAGCAGATGGCACAAATGTTATCAAGTCATGCAATGGTAAACTGACAAACTATCCACTAAGAATACATGGTGTAAAGTACCATTGGGAAACTTACAACCTAGAAGCTGCAGAATGCATGGTCCCTCATTCTCTTGTCATCTCTGTGGAAGTGTATTCTAGGGTCAAACTTAGGTGGATGGACCATGGAAAGTGTCTGAAAAGAATTAAAGCAGCAGTGATGCATTCCTTCCACAAATACCACTGAGATAGGGTGAGGGATGCTCCTGGAGAAAATAAAACTTAAACAAGGATCAAATAACAGAATATTTGGGATGATGGTTAACTTGGATGAGGGAAGGGAAGGGTGTGAGTTGATGGGACAGCAAAATCAAGTGGTAGTAAATAGACAGTTAGTTTTTGTTTTGAGTAAAGATTTCATGGGTACTTGTTACCTTATTAAAAATAACTATTTAAATATAAATAAGTAAATTTAAAAAATGGACCCACCTCAGTAATGTTATATAGTCATATCTCAATAAATTAATGAATTGGCTAAATGGAAATAAAAATGAAAAATGTCCCTCCATTCTTACTCAAGTTCATTCAATAAAGTAACATGCAACAGAACAAAGCAGCTAAAAAGTAGTCACCTCTTGGTTAAATACAAGAAACTAAACAGATCCACTTCCCTTTGAATGCCATCATTAAAATGTAATAATAATCTAGCATGATGTATAGCACCTAAAGATAGTTTTGGCCGCTGAAAAAAAGACCTCTATATCTGACATTTGAAATTACTCTCATGAACATCCTGTTAGGTAATATAAGTAGAGATTTGAGTATCATATTCAATCTAGAAAAAGACACATACACAAATATTTGCTTAAATAGTAGATTCTATAATAAAAGTGTGATCAAGGTGATGTAGAAGATTTTCAAGGTAAGTTAACCAACAAGCCAAAACTGTTATTTAGACACTGAAATATACTAGCCTCAAAAAAGAGATTCATTTTATAATGAGCACATAAATGTTGGTAATTAAATAGCTAAATTGCCCCCCAAAACCCTCACACATGATAATATTACTTAAGCAATGTATGAAAAATATTAACAATAAAGAATAACTTTTCATAATTGAATTAGCATAAAAATAGATATATAAATAATCACAACACCCAACAATTGCAAGAATGGGGGGGAGGGGGAGGCATACAGTTATAGGTTGCCAGTTACAGTACAAAGTGATAAAACTTCTTTGGATGACAACTTAGCAGTATATTTTTTAAAGCCATAAAACACTCATATCTCTTGATTCTAGAATCTTATTTTGGGTAACTTATCCTATAAATATAGATTAACAATGTCTAATGCTAAGTTAAATAGCCCTATTGAAATTTCTAGAATAGTTACTAAAATGATAGAAATCAAGTGCATAACTTCTAAAGCATTAGAAAAACCAAAAAGAAAAAGAAAATATAATTTCAAAATAAATCTAAAAGAAGAAAGGACAGTAGAGGAAAAATAGATATAGAAAAAGCTAGAAAAATAAAAGGCTAGAAAAATAAAATAAAAATAAAAGCTAGAAAAATAAAATAAAAATAATAGATATAGAAAAAGCTAGAAAAATAAAATTGGCAGAACAAATCCAAGTGTATCTATAATGAAAGTAAATAAACTAAAAATTCCAATTTAAAATAATTTCAGACAGGCCTTATTAAAACAAAATCCAGTCACATGCCATACACAATAAGATACTTGAAACAAGAGCAAAAAAATTACAAGGTGAAATACACAGAGAAAATGCCTAAAACAAGCCTTAAAGGTGAGTTTTAAGACAAAAATTCATACCTAGGGATAAAAAAAAATCACTACATAAAGAAACATGAGCTTTCTAAATGTGTCAATACCTAATAATCCAGGTAAGTAAAATTATAAAGAAATCTGAGGGAAGGATAAGCAGACATGTCAGCATAGTGACTGACTGACTTTAGAAGGAAAGGTTGGGCAGCAGCAATGATTATACTGGTTTTGAAGATAAGTAGTGCATCTTGGGTTTTATTAATTACCCTTTATAAACTGAACATATATGTTATATGTACTCACACACGTGATATTTCATAATAATAATATCATGATAGAATACACAATTATATGGAGAAATTTGAAGGTGTAAGTTATCAAGCTTTGTTACAATGATAGCATTTGTGCCTATTTTGCATATAGCTAGAAAATATTTCAAACTTCTCCTTGTTCCACACAAATTATAAAAACAATGTAAATTGAACACTAGATACGGGAATATAGATGAGCTATGTCTCTGTTATTAAATAGTTAATGAAGATATGATTGATTCTTCATAATGGCATTTTCCTCTTGGATGGCAAATGGCTCTTTGAAATACATTTGGCTTGAAATCTATAATTAATTGTATTTTAATACTAAGCATGTTTCTATTCAACTACAAATGCTAAGATTGGATAGGCATATTTATTCACTTTGTTTCCACTGAAAAGACTAGGAAATATAAAGACCCAGAATATTCACTGAACCTATAACTAAAAATAAAGACTTTCTTATGGGAGTAGGTAGTTTTACAGTGTACATTACTGAATTCTTTATTCAATTGAATTTTGAGCAGGTTAAGTGGTTAATCAGCATAACCCAAGGAAGGGTGATGGATAGTTCTGCATTATCCTGTAGAATATAGATACAAGATTTTCTATTTAATATTACATGATTTATTTTATTGATTCCAGAGAGGAAAGGACAGAGAGAAAGAGAGAGAAACATCAATGTGTGAGAGAAACATCGATCTGTTGCCTCCCACATGGGTCCCGACCTGGAGATTGAACCCACAATCTGGGTATGTGTCCTGACGGGGAATTGAATCCCCGTGGTACAGGAAGATGCTCCAAGCAACTGAGCCACATTGACCAGGGCTTAATATTATTACTTTTGTGCTTATTTATCAGAATATGGACTGTTCTGAGTTCAATGCAGTAAAATTTTCTAAGGAATAAAAAAAATGGAAAGTTCTAACAGAGTAGTAAAAAATATATTATGGCCCCTCAGTAATTATGCTATAACTTTGTTGGAGACAGCAGTTCTATTACAGGTCCTATATTCAGGCTCTTGCTTTAACTTTCCAAAAGAATAAAAACTATTCCTTTTAACTGTGATTTATTTTGTTTTTAGTATGTAATCAAAAATAACAAATATTCCCTGGCTTTTTTTTAAAGAAGAAAGAACACATTATACACCCGTATTGACACATATATACCTATACAAACATGTGCATATACACACATATCTTATTTTATGACAACCTTCTTTAAAGTACATCAGTCTTGTCATTTTCATTCACAGAAGCATAAGGTTTTATCAACTTACTAAGTCTGAAAAGGAATCTCAAGAATTCAAATTGAGTTTCCAGACAAGAGTCTAAGGGTTATAGGGTTCTTATTCTATTGTTACAGAAAGACTGATGACTGCATAGTACAAGTCAACCTCATTTTGGATAAAAATAGTTGTTTCATATTTACATACTAAATAATGCTTAGCACAGAAGCAGTTCATATCTCTTCTCACTTGCAACAGAATCTTCCAAGAATCCTGATGAGCCAAAACGTCCCATAAATAATGCAAATCTTTACTTGTACTATGACAATTATATGTGACTTTCATTCTTTTTTGGTCAAGGAAACAAATGGTACTCGCATGCTAATAACCAAAACATAGTACCAAGGATTTGTTTACTCGTCTGCCAGAATTTTCCCCTCTCACTAAATATGCTGGTTAACTTTAGAAGACAAATAAAATTCCATTTTATATCCAAGATAAGGTGTGTTATTTCAGAAGACAGGGATGGCATGCATGAGCTTTAAAGGTCGTTTTCAGTATGATATAGTATGGCATAGTATGGTAGTATACTATGGTATAGCCTATGGAGCTTCTATAACTTTCCAAGATTACATTTTCAAGATTCTATCAACGCTCTCCTTCAAGAGGACTCAATAACAAGGTGTCCTGTCCATTGGATAACTCATGCTGTAAATAACAATAATTGATAAATTTTGGCCTTATTTTATAAACAGTAGTGCCACTTCTTAAGATTTGGATTGGTGGATGTCATTATGATGCTAAACTTATTAAATGGCAAGAGATCTTCAAACATTTAAGAACAATTACAGAAATCTGTAAGCATCTATGAAATGCTGGGCTAGAATAAGTAGCAGGACACTTTGGGATCAGATCTAGAGAGAATCTGACTGCTTTAGCTAAGACAAGCTATATAGCTTTCCTGAGCCTTGCTTATATTCTCTTATAAAATTAAATAATTATACCTAGGACTAAATGAGAAAAATAAATGAGAGTAGTGCATAAAAATTAGTTATGATTACTGAAGAAAAGGACCCCCGTCAAAAATATCCTAAGTTGAAAAAGATAAAACTTATGAAAAAAGGCCATAATTACAAGTATTTATTAGATAAGAATGAAAAAAAAAGTAAAAATGACACAAATCCACTCCAATGTGGGGAAGGAGGGTAACAAAACTTGAAGATAAAAAGAAATGAAACTAATTATATGGTTATAGGTATATGTAAAATTGTATCTCATTTATTTTCACTTGTGTTTTATGTTTTAAGATAGGCGTTTAATAAATTTCAACAAAAAGATGAGTGTGACTAATGCAGATATGAGTGTGTAAGATTTGAATTGACACACTAAGGTACTGAGGACATGTGCAAAATGAAATCTACAGACACGAGTATTACTTGAAGTAACTGCTGTCTTGATAAAGATCTACTTTGCAATTCAGTTGGACTGGGCAGATAAGAAGAATAATGCATACAGTATAGCCAGTGGCTCCTGATTAAGCCTGGTACAATTCTCAGCTTTGGAATTCATGGGGGTGAGGAATACCATTGTAGGTTAGAAGATAATTCCTCCCCAAAGATGACTTCTACAGCCTTTCAAGCCAACATGACACCTACCACTTATGGCTTCTGTAGTTGATCCTGATGGCCAATGCTAAGAAAGTACACTCCTTAAAACAGTAGAAAGAGGAGAGGGAAAATGGCAGCACTGAGAAGCAGCAGAGGCCCCGCTCCCAGCCACGGACTCGATTTCCTCCTAAAGTCCTATGTAGCCAGCTTGGAAAAACCAGAGACACATACCTGAGTGGACGGAGTGCGAGTGGGGAGCACTGAAGAGACATCACGGAGTCCGGTAAGAGATGGGGGCGCAGGAAGGGGGAGCCCCCCTGAAGCCTGTGCTGGGCTCCAAGCCCCGGAGGCTGCAAAGCTCCCTCCCCTTGGGAGTGGGGACAGCATCCAAAAGCGGGGATCCCACACTCGGAGCGACGAGAGGGGAAGGAGCGCCCCGCACACAGGGCAAAGGGGCCCAGGGGAGCGGTGAGTCCACGAGGAAGGGATGGCACCTTCCTAGGAAGCAGCCTCTAATGGCGGACGGCGCCTTCCTAGGCAACAAAGCTTCTAGTGGCAGCTGTGACCAGCATCTAATGCTCAGGGTGCCGACCATACGAAAGGCTGTCCCAAGGCCTGTGGCACCCGAGTGGTGAGGAACCAGAGGACTGTGCTGAGCAGCCGCACATGGGGACCCTCTGCCTCCCTGTGGGGCACTGTGCTGAGCCCCAGAAAGCGCTGGATCTGCGGGGAGCGGGGAAGGGGAGGAGCCCTCCCGCCGTGAGCTCTCGGTGCCGAGAGGCTGGCATCTGTGACCAGCCCTGAGGGGCGCCGTGGTGGCGCGTGAAGCCGCCCCAGCTTTGCTGAGATCAGCGGTGTGCGGAGCTGGGGGCGCTGACTTTGGGTCCCCTCCCGCTGGGTGCCTTGGGGCGTGGGCAGCGGGACCTGGCAGGGCTGACTCTCTGCCTGTGTGTTGCTTTGTGCGTTTGTGAGTCTGATCGCAGAACTGGTTCCCACCTTCCCGGCCTGCACTGGGGGACAGACCAGCGGAGGCTGCCATTGGGGTCTGCGCAGTAGATAGTCTGAGGGGCGGGCCTGGTGCGAACAGCCAACTGAAGCTGAGCAGGGAGGGGCGGAGCCCGCCCACCTCTCCTGCAGCCGGGAGCACCGCCCCCAACAGGAAAGGGGCGGGTCCCGCTCACCGAGGCCCCAGACAGCCCCCAGGGCACAGTCCTGAGGGGGAAGGAGAGCAGCTCACAGGAGGACATTATAAGAATAGGACTCTCAGGGACTGTTGTGTGGGAACTGGAGGAAATGCTGAAAACCCCTGCTGGGGGCTGGGCAGGCAAAGGGCTCACTGGAATGTTCTTTAATTAAACCCACTGAGCCCAGGCTGCCGAAACAGCCCTCACAGAAAAGGCAACAGGCTGAAATCAATCTGAAGCTGCAGCAGGACAGAGCCTGGGGAACTAGAACCAGAGGACAGGGTAGGGACTGAGGAGCGGGCGGTGGAGCAGAGACTAACTCCCGCAGAGTGAGCGCCTGAACAGCAACACCTCTAAGGGGAGTGATACCCTGGGCTACACTAGCCACCCTGCACCCTAGAGACTCTACAGAAGACTCTGGAGCAAGACCAGGCAACTACAAGGTTGCAAAATAGCTGACAAGAGGAGGTGGCCCACGGAGAGCCTCAGATCAACCATCTACCTAAGGACACCGGAGCCAAACCTAGACAGCTCCTCACATTGGCTGATACACAAGCACCTCCCAGGAGAATGGAAATCAGCCTACAGAACAGTGAGCTGCAGACAACATAAGCTGCCCAGAAGAAACTCACCTAACTGCCTCCCTTCTCCCCCGTTAAGAAAAAAAAAATTTTTTTTTCTTCTTTTTAAATTATATAATTTTTTTATTTTAATTTTTAAAAATTTTTAATTATTTTTTTAAAGAAGTTGTTGTGCTTGCTTAGCGTGTTTTCTGTTTTGTTTCTTTTGTTTTGTCTTGTTTATTTGCTTTGTTTTGTTTTATCCTTGCTTCTACTATCAAGATTTTCTTGATATTTCCTGCTTAATTGCTGGGACTTTATCATGATAACCAATAAGTTTACTGCTTTCCTCTATAGTGTGCCCCATATCTTTTATTGGACTCCCTCCCTTCCCTCACTTTATCTTTCTCTCTCTCTCCTCGATCCAATGGCATAACATTTCTTTTTTCTTCTTCAATTCATTCTTTCTTTTGTTTTTCTCCCTTCTGTCTCTTGTCTTTCTGTTCAATTGTTAGTTTCTCTTATTCTCTTTATTGTATTTTTTCATTTTTCGACTATTATCCTATTCCTATTCTCTCCCTTAATTTTTTGCTGGCCCTTCTTTCAGAATCTTTTCTCTGTCCCTTTTTATCTCCCAGTAGCTTCTCTATTTTTTATATTTTAGTTTAGTTATTATTTTTTAAATTTTTATAACTATTAACAACAATATACTTTTCTCTCTCTAGCTTGACTTTTCTTTCCTCTTTCTTTTTTTACCTTTTTTTTCCCCCTTTAGCATTTGTGTTCTCCCTTCACTCTCCCAGTTCTATTTTCACTTGGGTTGTTTTCATTGTGATTGTCAAGATATTTTGTAAGATACCCCTTGCTTCCTGGAAGTTTAGTTGTGTATTGTCCAGCCTTGCCAGCACCTGTACAATAGTTCACATGATGTGGTTGGGGCTGAGACACACAGCTAGCCAATGTGAGAGGAGAGTCCTCCCAGGGACTGGTCAACAACCATCTAGACCCAAACACAATAGGAGAGCCCAAAAAACTCACAAAAAGGACACCCACAAAACAGACATGCCTAGAGCAAAGAGCTCAGAAGTATAAGGAAAACACACCTCTGGGCTCCACTGAACTCACACTACAAAATCCCCCCCCCCTTAAGACTAGGAGACAGAAAATATATCTAATATATAGATACAAACACTAAGAGTCACCAAAATGGGTAGACAAAGAAACAATCCCCCAACTAAAGAAAAGGAAAAAATTGCCAGGAAAAGACTTCAATGAGATGGAATTAAGCAAGTTATCAGAAACAAAATTCAGAGTAATGGTTATAAAGATGCCCAAGGAAATTAATGATAACAAGGCAATTGAAGGTAAGGTCAAGGAACTTAGTGAAAACATGAAAAAAGAAATATATATAGTATAAACAAGAATCAGGCAGAAATAAAGAATACTATATCTGATATCAAGAATATGCTGAAAGGAATTAAAAGCAGGCTCAATGAAGCAGAGGATAGAATAAGTGACTTAGAAGATAAGGTAGAAAAAAAAAATCAGAGCAGCAAAAAGAAAACACATTTAAAGGTCATGAGGACAGTCTAAGGGAGCTTTGGGACAACATGAAAAGAAACAACATTTGCATTATAGGAATACCAGAGGGGGATGAAAGAGAGCAAGGGATAGAGAACTTGGTGGAGGAAATAATGACCGAAAACTTCCCTATGCTGGCATTGGAGAAAGCCACAAAAGTTCAGGAAACACAGAGGGTTCCAAATAAGAGGGACCCAACGAGACCCACTCCAAGATACATCATAATTAAAACGGCAAATGTCAAGAACAAAGAGAAAATATTAAGGACTGCAAGGGAGAGACAAGCAGTGACCTACAAGGGAACCCCCATAAGGATGACAGTTGATTTCTCAACAGAGACTCTTCAGGCCAGAAGGGAGTGGCATGAAGTTCTCCAAGTAATGAAAAGCAAGAACATGCAACCAAGATTGCTTTATCCAGCAAGGCTTTCATTTAAAATTGAAGGCAAAATAAAGATCTTCCCAGACAAAAAAAGGCTGAAGGAGTTCAGTACCACCAAACAAGCCTTGCAAGAAATGCTAAAAGTACTGCTCTAAGAAAAGGAAGGAATAGTGAGAGAAAGGTACATCAGCATAAAGGGGGAAAATGGCATTAAATAAGTATATATCAATAGTAACCTTAAATGTAAACAAAATAAATGGTTCAATCAAAAGACAGAGTAGCTGAATGGATAAGAAAACAGGACCTAAATATATGCAGTCTACATGAGACCCACCTGAGAGCAAAAGATTCACACAGGCTAAAAGTGAAGGGATGGAATAAAATATTCCATGCAAATTGGAAAGGAAAAGAAAGCTGGAGTAGCAATACTTATTTCTGACAAAATAGACTTCAAATAAAAGACTATAACAGGAGACAAAGATGTTCACTACATAATAGTAAAGGGATCAATCCAATAGGAGGAAATAACCCTTATAAACACTTATGCACCCAATATAGGAGCACCTAAATATATAAAAAATTTCTTGGTGGACTTTAACAAGGAGACTGACAACAACACAATCATAGTGGGGGACTTTAATACCCTACTGTCAGTATTGGACAGATCATAAAGAAGAAAAATCAACAGGGAAATACAGGCCTTAAATGACTCACTAGATCTAATGGATTTAATTGACATTTACAGAACATTTCATCCCAAAGCAGCAGAATACGCATTCTTCTCAAATGCACATGGAACATTCTCAAAAACAGACCACATGTTAGGGCACAAGGCAAGTGTTTACAAATTCAAGAAGACTGAAATCATATCAAGCATCTTCTCGGATCACAATGCCATGAAACTAGAAATCAACCACTATAAAAAAACTCAAAAATATTCAAACACATGGAGGCTAAATAGCATGTTATTAAACAATGAATGGGTTACCAATGAGATCAAGGAAGAAATCAAACACTTCTTGGAAAAAAAAAAAAATGAACAGACAATAACCCCAAATCTATGGGACATAGCGAAAGCAGTCCTGAGAGGAAAATTCATAGTGTTACAGGCTTATCTCAAGAAACAAGAAAAAGATCTAATGAATCATCTAGCACAACAACTAAAAGAACTAGAATGAGAACAGCAAGAAAAACCCCAAGGAAGTAGAAGGAAGGAAATAAGATCAGAGCAGAAATTAATGACATAGAAACTAAAAAAAATTACAAAAAATCAATGGAACCAAGAGCTGGTTCTTTGAAAAGATAAATACAATTGATGCACCTTTAGCCAGACTCATCAAGAAACAAAGAGAGAGGACCCAAATTTAAAAAATCAGAAATGAAAGAGGTGATATAACAAATGAACCAACAGAAATACAAAGGATTGTAAAAAAATACTATGAGCAACTATATGCCAATAAACTGGACAACATGGATGAAATGGACAAATTCCTAGAAGCATACAACCTTGCAAAGCTGAATCAAGAAGAGGCAGAAAACCTGAATAGGCTGATAACAACTAATGAAATTGAAGCAGTAATAAAAAAAAACTCCCAATAAACAAAAGTCCTGAACCAGATGGACTTACAGGCAAGTTTTACCAAACATTCAAAGAAGAATTAACACCTATTCTATTCAAACTATTCCAGAAAATTCAAGAAAAGGGAAAACTCCCAAACTCTTTTTATGAGGCCAGCATCATCCTAATCCCAAAACCAGATAAAGATGCTACAAAGAAAGAAAATTACAGGGCAATATCCCTAATAAGCATAGATGCTAAAATCCTCACTAAAATATAGCAAACCGGATCCAGCAATATATTAAAAAGATCATACACCACGACCAAGTGGGATTTATTCCAAGGATGCAAGGCTGGTTCAACATCCGCAAATCAATAAATGTGATACATCACATAAACAAAATGAAGGACAAAAATCATATGATCATATCAATAGATGCAGCAAAAGCATTCGACAAAATCTAGCACCCATTTCTGATAAAAACTCTCAGCAAAGTGGGAATAGAGGGATCAGACCTCAAAATAATAAAGGCCATATATGACAGACCTACAGCCAACATCATACTCAATGGGCAAAAACTAAAACCATTTCCCTTAAAAACAGAAACAAGACAGGGATGTCCACTTTCACCACTCTTATTCAACTTAATACTGGAAGTCCTTGCCACAGCCATCAGACAGGAAGAAAGCAAAAAATGTATCCAAATTGGAAAGGAGGAAGTAAAACTGTCGTTATTTTCAGATGACATGATATTGTACATAGAAAACCCTAAAGACTCCATCAAAGTACTACTAGATTCGATAAATGAATTAGGCAAGGTAGCTGGATACAAAAATCAACATCTGGAAATCAATGGCATTCTTATACACCAACAATAAACTTTCAGAGAGAGAAACTAAAAAAAAAATACCATTTACCATTGCAACTAAAAAAATAGGGTACCTAGGTATAAACTTAACCAAGGATGTGAAAGACCTTTACTCGGAAAACTACAGGACACTAAAAAAAGAAATAGAAGAAGATATAAACAAGTAGAAGAATATACCATGTTCATGGATTGGAAGAATTAATAGCATTGAAGTGTCCATACTACCCAAAGCAATGTATGGGTTCAATGCAATTCTTATTAAAATACCAACAGCATATTTCACAGATCTAGAACAAACATTTTGAAAATTTATATGGAACCAAAAAAGACTCCAAATAGCTGCAGCCATCTTGAGAAAAAAGAACAGAGTGAGACAGATCACTTTTCCAGATATCAAACTATACTACAAAGCCAAAGTAATCAAAACAGCCTGGTATTGGTACACCACCAGATATATAGACCAACAGAACAGAACAGAGACCTCAGAAATAGACCTAAACCATACGGTGAGTTAATATTTGACAAAGGAGGCAAGAGCATACAATGGAAAAAAGACAGCCTCTTCAATAAATGGTGCTGGGACAATTGGACAGGGACACACACAAAAATGAAACTAGAGCACCAATTTTCACCATACACAAAAATAAATTCAAAATGGATAAAAGACTTAAATGTAAGTCATGAAACCATAAAATTCCTGGAAGAAAACATAGGCAGTACTATCACAGACATCTCACATAGTCGAATCTTCACTGATACATCTCCTAGGGCAAGAGAAACAAAAGAAAAAATAAACATATGGGACTACATCAAACTAGAAAGCTTCTGCACAGCAAAAGAAAACAGCCTCAAAATACAAAGGAACCCCATGGTCTGGGAAAACATATTTGCCAAGAATGTATCTGATAAGCGGCTAATTTCCAAAGCGTACAAAGAACTCATTATTACTCAGTAAGAGGAAGACAAACAACCCAATTAAGAAATGGGCAAAGGATCTGAATAGACACTTCTCCAAAGAGGACATACGGATGGCCAAGAGACATATGAGAAAATGCTCAACATCGCCAGTCATCAGAGAGATGCAAATGAAAACCACAACAAGTTATCGCTTCACACTTTTCAGGACGGCTGCCATCAACAAATCAACAAACGACTCGTGCTGGTGAGGATGTGGAGAAAGGGGAACCCTGGGACACTGCTGGTGGGAATGCAGACTGGTGAAGACACTGTGGAAAACAGTATGGAGGTTCCTCAAAAAATTAAAAATGGAGCTCCCTTTTGACCCAGTGATCCCACTTCTAGGAATATATCCTAAGAATCCTGAAATACTAATCAGAAAGAGTATATGCACCCCTATGTTCATAGCAGCGCAATTTACAACAGCTAAGATCTGGATACAGCCCTAATATTCATCAGTGGATAAGTGGATAAAAAAGCTGTTGGACATTTACTCCATGGAATACTATGCAGCTGTAAAGAGGAAGGGTCTCATACCATTTGGGACAGTATGGAAGGATCTGGAAAATATTATCCTAAGTGAAATAAGCCAGGCAGAGAAAGACAAACATCACATGATCTCACTTATATGTGGAATCTAAAGAACTTAATAAATTGATGAACAGAAATGCTTCAATGACATGGAAGCATGGATCAGACTGACAAATCTCAGAGGGATGGAGGAGGGCGGGTGGGTGGAAGGGGAGAGATTAACCAAAGAATTTATATGCATATATGCACAACCCAAGGACATGGCCAATGGTGTGGAGAGGGACTGGAGAGGGGGGTGGGGTAGGGTGGGATGGGTCATTGGGAAGAAAAAGGGACTCATGCAATATTTTGAACAAAAGTAAAAAATAATAATAATTTTTTAAAAAAATAGTAGAAACATTAAAATTGCCCATGGATGTTTTTGTGAAACTAAAACAGTGAAAATTCACACTTACATATATGAGAAAGGTTAATTTATTCACCAGTACATATAATTTTTCTTTTTCTGATTAAATTAAACTCCAGAAACTCACCCACAATTGGGAAGATTACCATGTTGTTAAAGTAATTTGTTGAAGAATATCAGTTATGCTTTGTCTGAATATTTGAATTAAATTTCAGTTTCTTATTCATTTACTCATTTATTCAACAATCTTTGAGTTATCATATATAAGGCATCGAGAAAAATGCTAGTGGTAAAAAAAGAAGCAAGTTATGTTAATTTCTCATTCTCCTTAGTACATGAGCAAAAACCCAATTCACCAAACCAACAGACTACCTAGCAGGATATTGCTTTGACACTTTTATCACAAGTTACAAGCCTATTTCTTTGCTGCGCATGTTAAAAAGATAAACGAGGTATAATAAACATGATAAGCTGGTTAAGATATTTAATGCTCATTGATTAGCATGTAATATATAGAAAATATGTAAAACTGATTAGAATGTAAAATATATAAAATATCTAAATAAAGTAGCAGCAGCGTTGAATTTAGTCACCAGATCACATAACATCAATGAGATTTATTCTTTAATTAATTACACTTTGAGACCAGCCCAGCTCAAAATGTAAAGAAACTTTGATGCATTAGGTAATAAATAATGCCACTTAAGAGTTTAGTGTCCAGGTTTGAAGAATAGCTGTGTGAAAAGCATAACAATATTAGGTAGTATTTAGCAACTTTAAAAGAGTGGCACAGAAAATAATTGATAAATTGATTCAAATAAACAGATTCCATGAAGAAGTAAATATGGTATTTAGCCTTAAAAATTCAGGTACTAAACTTTTCATCCTAGGAAGGCATTTAAAGTAAGAATCAAAAATAGGATATGATGATATGCTGGAGAAGTATTGCTGAAACTTTGAAATAGGATGTCTGCAGCCAGGGACCAAGAGTAAAAAAGGCCAGTAAGTTTTACAGAGATATCAGAGGGGAGGGGGGGCTGGAGTGTTCAGTTTTTCATGGAGCTGTAGGGCAATCACAAAGATGGGATTAGGCAGATGGCAGTAGGGAATTGTAGTAATGAGATTCAAAGCCACAGAAAATTTTAAGTTGGTTTAAGTTGGCCTCTGATGGAGACAAAAAGGCATGCATAATCATAGTAATTTACAGTAGTTTATGTCAATTTATATGTGATTATTTAAAATAAAATGGCATGTATACAAGTATAGATGTTGTTTTCATACGTCACCTGAGGACATGCTTAGAAGGAGGAAGGGAGGGAGGAAGGGAGGGAAGGAAGGAAGGAGGGAGGGAAGGAGAGAGAGAGAAATATCAATTGGTTGTCTTTTGTACAGTCCCCAACTGGGGATCAAACCTACAACCTAGGTGTGTGCCCTGACCAGGAATTGAACCGGCAACCTTTCAGTGCACAGGACCATGCTCAACCAACTGAGCCACTTTGGCCAGGCTATAGATGTATTATGTGTGTGTGCACACATTACCTTGCAATCTTAGAAAAAAGCAGAGACAGAAAATAAGACAAACAATACAACAAAAATGTCGTGCACCTTACTTACTAAGCAGAATGTTTTGGAACCCAGTATGTCAGCCAGCCCTCTACCTCCAATAAAAAGATCTGTTGTATAAAAGATGTAACTCACCATGACTCAGCTGGAACTTTATATGGAGAGAGTAAAAAGAAATTGCTGCTTGTGGGAGCCAGGAAGGGGAGTGATTTTCCAGCACAGTCTCCACATTTGCTTTGAAGGCATTGCTCTGGACATTCTCCTCTATAGCAATGTGAAATCCTGCCCAGTCCTGACTTTTGTGACTATTGAGGAAAAAGTGAAATCAGAGGATGCCTTGTAGATTCTACAGAAACACAGAGATGCTAAGGCGTGCTCTTTACATTTGCTGTGTGCTGTACCTGGGCCACCTCATTTCATGCTCACTACCTTACTGTGTGGTAACTAGGGTTAGACAAAGAAACTGAATTTAGAGAGGTTATATGTGTCCACAAAATTAATTTTAGACAGTAATAAAGAATAAAAAGTATCTAAGCAAAAGGAAGCTGCAGTCCAGGAGAGAGATTCAGGAAGCAACCTAAATTGTGTTCCACTGAGACAAAGGAGAGATTGATGTTTATAGGGAAAATTCCCTTCCAAGTTCCCAATTAGGTCCATTTTATGTAAATAAGTTATCCAAATTGTGCAGATCTGATTGGATGGGGCAGGTCTCAGTCCATTGGTAGAAAGGCAGAACTAAGTTTTCCCTGCAGTGGTTGACTCGGGCAGCGTAAACAATCAAGGCATAGTCTAGGAAGCCAAGAAAGAGTTCAGTCCGAGGTTCTTCCCAGTATACAGAGTCCATGAAAAGCCCCTGTCAGCAAATGGCTGCTAGGCTCTTATTATTTATAAAATTTGGGCCCTTGGTAGACCATGGGGAGTTCACCTCAGCAGATAAATAGTAGGGTTCACATATGGAATGTCCAAGAGAAACAGTCAAGTGCACAGCTGAAATTCAGAAACAAGTCTCTGTCTTATTAAATACTCTTCTTCTCATGGCCTTATCTCAGTGACGTAAATTCCAGACTCTTCCAGACACAAATTAAAAGAAATAGCAATGAAGGATTAGCCATTTGTAAACTTCAGTGTTTGTCTATCTCCCTTCCCTATCTATTTTAGGTCTAGCACTTGATTAACCATATGTTAGTAAGTGTCATTGACTGTCACTTCTTTCATTTTTAAAATTCCATGGTCCTGCCCGGCTGGGTGTGGCTGAGCAGTTGAGCATCGACCTAGGATCCAGGCGATCGGGGTTCAATTCCCGGTCAAGGCACATGCCCGGGTCGTGGGCTCTATCAATGACTCTCTCATCATTGATGTTTCTCTCTCTCTCTCCTTCTCCTTTCCTCTCTCTGAAATCAATAAAGATATATTTTAAAAAAAAATTCCATGGTCCTTATAAAATACTCTTACCCTCAGTGAGATAAAATTACTTTTCCTAAGGACAATTTAAAATAAGCTGCATAAATGACTTTATGCACCTCTCTGAAGCATGAGATGAGATAATACTGCCTTCACTGGAAGGTAATATCATGCTAGCAGCCTAGAACTGCCTGCATAGAAATCTACTCAAAGGGAAATAAAGATAATAAAACCTAGAGAGTACCTCAGGCACCCTAGGATAAAGGAACAACAAATAATGCTTTATAATTTATAGTTCTCCCCAAATGAATTAAGATCTCTATTTGAAATCCCTGCTTTCATAAAGCTAAGGGTAATTAGATTTTTAAAATTTACTTATTTATAAATTGAATTATTGGGGTGACATTGGCTCACAAAACCATATAGGTTTCAAGTGTACAACTCAATAAAACATCATCTGCACACAGCACTGTGCACCCATTGCCCCAAGCAAAGTTCCTTTCTGTCCCCATCTTCCCCCCTGTGCCCACCTCCACCTACCCTCCACAACCCTTTCCCTGCAGCTATCACCACACTGTTGTCTGGGTCTATGTGTTATGTATATATGTTTCTTGGCTAATCCCTTCACCTTCTTTCATCCAGTCTCCCAAATCCCCTCCCTTCTGACAGCTGTCAGTCTATTCCATGTATCCATGCCTCAGTTTCTATTTTGTTCTATGTAAACAGAGACACAAATTATATTACTGAAATATCTGAAATTTGCTACCCCAATAGCAACAGAAAACACAATCCAGGAGCTATCTAGGTTACCCCTAATCAATAAGTCAAGAATATATAAAGCAATGGAGCAGTGATATCCAAGGATACAGATTATCAGTCATCAGATGCTCGATCCATCCCACTTGGGAAAATTAGCAATCACTCAACAACTTATCACAGTGTGAGAGCTTCATGCTGAAGCAAAAATAGTAACCTATAAACCTATGGAATACAACAAACTCAGACCACTGAAGCTCTAGCATTTTGGACAAGGGTAATGTATTAGCTAGCATTGCATGTTTTATTTATTGGTTTGCTTGTTACCTTATTTATTGTTGCAACCTGCATTCCTTCCTTCAAATACAAGTTATTTATTCCTTCTGGAACTATGCAAATGGCTGAAGTCCCATTTTTATTGTCTTGCTCTGGGTTCTCAATAGGTCCAACATACTGAAAAATATGAAACATAAACTTTGAGCTCTATCATTATAGTGGCATATCCTTGTTTAAATAATTCAAAGAGAACAGCATTAATGGATTTGCTGTTCCAAAGAATTCAGTCTGCCATACTGGAGTAAGAAATGCACTCTTCAGCTACAATGACATAGCAAGGGATAGCAAAGTATTACATAAAGAAGGAAATCAAGAGGCCTGCACATCTGAGTGGTCTCTTTGTGATTCCTTTCAGGAGGTCAGTCTATTTTGCAGATATAGATGGAAATTTTATACTTTGTAAATGTACCTAAATTATAGCTAAATTTGTTTATGAAATTCTATGGTTTTATGATATAATTTTGCTATTTCAGTTTTGAGATACTCCTATTCTTTTTATGGGCTGAATTTATAGATTCTATCAATTTTTGCCCTGAATTTGTCAAATATATTTTTCTCAGTATTTTTCTCTTTCAAATTAGATTTTGATGATGGTTCTAAAAAACATTTTAGTGCTGTTACCTTTTTGACAGTCAACAGTTAAGATAATTTTTCTAAAGCAATGATAAATACTTTAAATGATCAGTTACAGACACAAATAAGTTAGAAATTATTTCATGTTTAGCATATAGGTGAAAATTTTATAGCAAAAGAAAAGCATAACAAAAGTAAACAAGAGAGATTTGACAGATCACGTTTTAAAAGAATCATTGCTGTGCTGAACACCTGAAACTAAAACAAAATAATATTGAATGTAAATTGTAATTTAAAAATAAAATTTAGCCCTGGCTGGTGTGGTTCAGTTGGTTGGAGCATCGTCTAGTACACAGAAAGTTGGTAGGTTTGATCTCCAGTCAGGACACATACCCAGGTTATGGGTTCAGTCCCTGTTGGGGCACAAACGGGAGGCAACTGATTGATGCTTCCCCCTCACATTGATGTTTCTTCCTATCTCCCAGGTAATGCTGATGCTACTCACATATAGGCCACACTTTGAGTAGCAAGGCTCTAATCTATTTGCAAATCCTCTTTCTTTCCATTCCCTCACTGGCTGCAAAGCAGGATGCTAACATGTTACTTCTTTATTCATAGATTCTCTTCATGTTCATATTAACTGATTTCACTAGGATAAATAGCAGGATGATCAGAGTAAAGCTTTGCAAGAACAGCACATTCCCTAATAATCAAATAAGTTAATAAATGTGAAAATATTTTATAAATTGGAAGTTATTGTATATGGTTTACTGTTTTAAATGTTTATACATATTCAAGTAACATAATACACTTGACCCTTGAACAATGCAAGGGTTAGGGATGCCAACTGCCGCACAGCAAAAAATCTATGTTATAACTTAGCTCTCTCACAGGTGAATTCCCAACCACAGATCAACAATACAATTGTGAACAACACTTGTTTGAACTTCACAGGTCCACTTATACACAGAAATCTGCATATAGTGGACCTGCACAGTTCAAACCCCTGTTGTTTGAGGGTCAACTATAATTACTTACAAATGTAAAAGTAAAGCAAGGTTGGTTATGTCCAGCTGATATAGGCTTCATTACACTAACTTACAGAGTTTATGTTAAAACTCCTGAGGTAGGTTGTACTCCATTCTTGTATTAGTCGGCTCAGGCTGGCATAAAAGAATACTGCAGACTGGGTGGTTTAAACAACAGAAATGTATTTTCTCCCAGTTCTGAAGGCTGAAAATCTAGGTTCAGGGTGCTAGCAGGGCTTGTTTCTGGTGAGGCCTCTTTTCCTGGCCTGTAGACGCCTGCCTTTTCACTGTGTCTTCACATGGACTTTCCTGTATGTGCACATACTTCTCATGTCTCTACCCTTCTTATAACCACTCCAATCTTATTGGATTAAGGCCCCACCCTTATGAATTTATTTCATTTTAATTATCTTCTTAAAGGCTCTATCTCTGATACAGTTACATTGGGTGTTAGGGCTTCAGCATATGGATTTTAGGGGAAAAATTCAGTCCATAATAGACATCCTCTTGTCTTTCTATTAAAATATGCTTTGTAACTACTTCATGTTTTTCTCTAATTTTAAGACCAAATACAGTCAGAAAGATATTCATAGCAGCAGATACCAGTGGTACAGATAAAACATAAGAAAAAAGTGTATTTTGTTTAGTTTTGTTTTTCTCTCAACAGTTTTCCCTATCTCCAGTTGCATAAATTATTATAATCTACTCTGCTTTTATTAGATAACCAGCTAATAGTTATTTGCTAATTTATAGCATCTACATAAAACCAACCCCCTATAATTTTGAGACCTGTCCTTAGCCCTCTTTAAAAGGGAGCATGACCCTTTCCACAGAATGATACATTTTAAACAACATTAAACAAAGCATAAGAAGACTATTAAGCTATGATAGGGTACGGTACAATTACAAACTATTTCTCTTAATTATATGCTGCTCTGACACTCAATAGCATATGCAGATGAACCATTTAATGCATTTATAACCGCGATCAAATTTTAATATTTTCACTAAATGTGCCAGTGGTATCTACTATTAGCTCTTCACTTGGTCTTGTTTTCTTTCTCACCTTTGGCAGAACCTTATTATTGGAACAGAGATACTGGTTTCAGGCTTTTAATCCTATAAAACTATCAAGAAAGAAAACATCTAAAACATCATTCAAATAATTATTTTTGAATTGTAAACCTAACTTGATGCTATGAGAGCCATGCTCTTAGAGTTTCACTTCACAGTGACAACCCTTTCTCTAACACAAAGTCCACATATGATCATTTGTGCATTCTTATTCATGAAATAAAACACACAAACATTGGTCTGATTAAAAGACAAATGCATAATCACAGAAAGAGACAAATCCAAAGTAAGAATGATTTTTTCTTCAATGTCTTCCTTTAAGAGTTGGCTTTAGAGTCATGCAGGCACATTATGTTGGTTCTCTATTGTCTGAGTTAGGACAATTTTAAAGAAAGAACAGTGCCAGGATAATTTCTGTTAAAATTCAAGTGTGTATACGGAAATGTTTGAAGAAACAATCTGCCATGGACATCACCTAAATCATAAATTCCTTAGTATTAATTTCATGAGTTTCATTTCCCTTAATACAGTGTCTACATAGGAGCACTGAACATATAAAAGAAAAATGGCTGAAAGGAAGTACAGGGCACCTAAAGAGAGAAGAGTAATATGAAAGACCAATCTAACCTGCTTTTTGCCAGCCCTCCCTAAGCATATAGGTGAGAATACACTATTAAAATGTTACAAATCACACAAAAAAAGTATGACTTCAATCATAGAAGTATATATATATATACACTTGTTAAACACTTTTAATTAAGTACAGATAGTTACTTTTCTCTAATCACAATAACCACAATTTATTGAGTACTTTCAAAGTAAAGAGAATTTCACATGCATATACTCATTAAATTTTGTCAAAACAACCCCATGGTATAAGTTTATTTTAATCTCCACCTTACAGGTAAAAGCATATCTAAAAAGGTTAAGTAATTTATCCAGGATCATATAGCTCATTAGAGGAAAAGCTGGGATCTTAACCTCTAAGAATACTGCAACTGTTCCACATATATTCTTTTTAATTCTAATTTTTCTCATGCACATAATTAGGCTGCAAAGGCCCAATTGAAGAACATACATCAGTACAGTATTCTAAAAGTGCATATGCCATCAACTGCAATATCTACACATTAGGCCACGGGTAAACTTGAAATCAGCTTTCTCACCCACCTTCTTAGAGTTTCTAAAGAGAAGACAAGGGTGAGGAAAGGAGGCAAAAACAAGAAAGAAAGTGAAAACCTAAAAAATTCTTCAGACAAAGTATTAAAATTAGTAAGAGAGCTAAATATGATTGCAGAAATATAAGATCAGTATATAAAAACAATTCCCATCTATAGCAACAAACAGAAATTTTCATTTTAATAAAATACATATAACATTACAAATATAAAGTCTCTAAAAAAGTATGGTAAAAATATATAATACCTTTTGGAAGAGATTTTAAAACATTTTTTGAAAAAACATTAAAGAATTAAATAAATGGAAAAATACATAGATAGACAAATAGACAAATTCATTATCATAACAATGTCATGCTCCTAAAATGGATCTATAGATATAATTTAATCCATTCTCATAATACCAATGAATTTTGTAAAGAAACTGTAACATCAAAGACCAAGAATACAAGATACTAAAAAAAGTGTGATACTGTATCCTATTAATATGTTTTGGTTATCTACTGCTTTGTAGCAATCTATCCCAAATTTTAGTGGCTTAAAACAACAACTATTTCATTATTCTTATGCTTTTACAGATCAGGAATTTGGGTAGGGCTTGGCTAGTGTGTCAGTATAAGTTCAATCAAGGAAGCAAAACCAGTAGGATTTACTGCAAAGATTTGTTTATTTCAAGAAACTGCCTACACAATTTTGGAGGCTGGCTAAGCAAGTATGTACAGCAAAAAATAAAAATAAAAAGGAAGGGAAGAGAGAAACAAGCCGAGTTAACCAAAGAGGGGAAGAGGGTGTCAAGGAGAGTCAGACTTAAGGACCCAGGGGTTCCCTGTGTCAGCAATGGAGGAACCTCTTGAGGCTGCATTCAAAACTCAGAAGCTCTAATGAAAATGAACATACAACAACTCAAAATCTATGGGACACACGGAAAGTAGTCCTGAGAGGGGAGCTCACAGCATTACAGGCCTACCTGAAGAAACAAGAAAAAGCTCAAACAAAAGATCTAACCCAACAACTAAAAGAATTAGAAAGCGAACAACAAAAAAGCCCAGAGAAAGTAGAAGGAAGGAAATAATAAAGATCAGAGTGGAAATAAGTGACATAGAGACTAAAAAATAATACCAAAAAAATCAATGATATCAAGAGCTAGTTCATTGAAAAGACAAACAAGATTAATGAACATTTAGCCAGACTCATGAAGAAACAAAGGGAGAGGACCCAAATAAATAAAATAAAAAATAAAAGCGACAAAGTAACAACTGGCACCACAAAAATACCAAGGATTGTAAGAAAATACTATGAACAACTATATGCCAACAAACTGGACAACCTGGGCAAAATGGACAAATTCCTGGAAATATATGACATTCTAAAACTCAATCAGGAAGAATCAGAAAACCTTAACAGACTGGTAACAGTTAATGAAATTGAAGCAGTAATCAAAAAACTCCCAGCAAACAAAAGTCGTACTGGATGGCTTCACATGCAAATTTTACCAAATTTTCAAAAACTAACACCTATCCTTCTCAAACTATTCCAAAAAACTCAAGAGGAGAGAAGACTTCCAAACTCTTTTTTAAGAGGGCAGCATTATCCTAATTCTAAAACCAGGTAAAGACACTAAAAAGAAAGAGCATTATAGGCCAATATCCTTGATAAATATACATGCTAAAATCCTCAACAAAATATTAGCAAACCAGATTCAGCAATACATTAAAAAGATCATACACTATGACCAAGTGGGATTTATCCTTGAAATGCAAGGCTGGTACGATATCTGCAAAACAATAATTATGATATATCACATAAGCAAAATGAAAGATAAAAATCACATGATCATATCAATAGATACATTAAAAGCATTTGATAAAATCCAGCATCCATTTATGATAAAACCTTTTAGCAAGGTGGGAATAGAAGAATCATACCTCAACACAATAAATCCCATATATGACAAACCTACAGGCAATATCATACTCAATGGGCAAAAACTAAACTCATTTCCTTTAAGATCAGAAACAAGACAGGGATGTCCACTTTTACCACTTTTATTCAACATAATGCTAGAAGTACTAGCCGCTATGGTCACACAAGAAGAAGAAATAAAAGGCATCCAATATGGAAAGGAGGAAGTAAAACTGTCATTATTTGCAGATGGTGTGATATTGCACATAGAAAGACTCCAACAAAAAACTACTAGATCTGATAAATGAATTTAGCAAAGTAGAAGGATACAAAATTAATATGGAGAAATCAGTGGCATTTTTATACACCAATAATGAACTCTCAGAAGGAGAAGCCAAGAAAACAATCCCATTTACTATTGCAAAATAATAATAATAATAATAAAGTACCTAGGAATAAACTTAACCAAGGAGGTAAAAGACTTTTACTCAGAAAACTATGTGACATTTAAGAACGAAATATAGGAAGCTACAAACAAGTGGCAGCATATACCATGTTCATGGATTTGAAAATTAACATCAACATGCCCATGCTTTTATTCAAAAGGGAAAATAGTATTCAGTGATAATTCTGAACTGAGCTAAACAGGAGTGTCTTATAACAAACAGATCTCAGTGTATCACAAACATAACTTTCTAACAATTAACATGTTCAAAGGTGGAAAGTTTTCAAATATTAAACTCTTTAACAGTGTATTCAAAATAGAGTATTATGCTAAGCAAAATAAGCCAGTCAGAGAGAGACAAGTATTACATGATCTCACTTGTATGTGGACTCTAATGAACAATATAAATAGATGAACAAAGAAGATCCAGAGACATTGAAGCATGCAAGAGACTGACATATTTTGGGGGGAGGAGGGGCAGGAAGAGATTAACCAATGAATTTATATGCATACATGCATAGCCCATGGACAGACAATAATGAGGGGAAGTCCTGGGGAAGTGGTGGGCGTGAGGTGGAGGGGGTCAATGCAGGGGGGGGGACATCTGTAATACTTTCAACAATAAAGAAAAATTTAAAAAGAAAAACAAACAAAAACAAATAAAGGAAACTTGATAGTTGGGTAAAATCTAGTTGATGCCAGTACCAAATGCTGACAAAGCTTAAATGGACTTTCTATACCCATATAGTGTTTAAGGCATGGTCATTTGGTTCAACCATTGAAAAAGAAAATTGGCAAAATGCATCAAAAGCCATAAAACTGCCCAGCCAGCGTGGCTCAGTTGGTTGAGCATAGTCCCATGCACCAAGAGGTCTCCAATTTGATTCTAGGTCAGGGCATATGCCCAGGTTGCAGACTCGATCTCCAGTGAGTGGCGTGCAGGAGGCAACCAACCAATGTATCTCTCCCACCAATGTTTCTCTCTCTCTCTCTTTCTCTTTTCCCCTCTCTCTAAAAAAAATCAATAAGAACATATTCTTTTTAAAAAGTCATAAAACTGTTCATAGCCTTTGACCTAGTAATCCACTTCTGGAAATTCCTCCTTTGAAATTAAAATATATCCACTTCAACTGTGCAAGTTATATTTTTGAGAATGTGTAGTTGAACCTATAAAAATATAAAGATGGCACATTTAATAAAAAGAATATTGTAATGCAGAAGATCAAGCCAAGTGTCCTGCCAAGGACTATACCAATTGTAGTGGCCACTCAAGGCTAGGGAGGTTAGCTCTAGATCCTGGGATAGTCCAAAGAAGACCCGTGGAGCTGAAGGAAGATGAGACATGCACCCTTTATTCAGCTGGTGCCTGGGCTAAACTGCACACTGCGGACACACCACACCCCGGCGGGGGACAATCCCCAAACCTATAACCTGTAACCTATTGCTGATTATGTCCATCAACTTTGAAATATTTTTATCTGGCTGATAGTAGAAACTTGGTTCTGAATTCTAAACTACTGGAGAATGGACTCTTGTGAAACACTGAGGTATAACACATTTCCATGTAGCAACATTCTTTCAGTGAGGAAAGCAAAAAGGAAATTATACACGCCCCACAATAGAAACAAAGTAAAACATGCCTATGAGAAAAGATTAGAAAGGAAGAAACACAAACTAGAATAGCAATGATGGAGTATCGATTGGCATTATGAGTGAGGGGTTTTTGTTCTGTTTTCCAAAGCTTTCTTCTATGCAACATATAGTTGGGTCTTCCTTTTTAATCCAAACTGGCTCGCCTGGCCATGCTTGGCTCCGTGGTTGAACGTCGAACTAGGATCCAGGCGATCGTGGTTCTATTTCCAGTCAGGGCACATGCCCGGGTTGCGGGCTCGATCCCCAGTCAGGGTCATGCAGGAGGCAGCCCATCAATGACTCTCTCATCATTGCTGTTTCTCTCTCTCTCTCTCCCTCTCCTTTCCTCTCTCTGAAATCAATAAAGATATATTTAAAAAAAAAAAACCACAAAAAAGTGACTCTACATTTTACGGGTGTTTAGACCACCTACATTTAATGTGATTACAGATATGGTTAAGTTTAAATCTATCCGTTTGTGGTTTGTTTCTATTTGTCTCATTTGTTCTACTCCCTTTTGCCTTTTTTGATGCCTTTTAGGTTAATTGATTACATTTAATGATTCCATTTTCTCTCCTTAGTTGGGTTATTAGCTATAACCCCTTGTGTTATCTTAGTACTTTCTTTCAAATATATAATATCAATCTTTAACTTATCTTTAAAATCTACCTTCAAGTGCTGTCAGACCACTTCACATCTAGTATAAAAACTTAAAAGAGTATTCTTCAATCTCCTTGTGTTAGTGGTATTATTCCCATACATTTTACTTCTACATATGGTTTAAAACCCATGCTACATTGTTATTAACTTTTCTGTATACAAAAACTATCTTTAAAAATATTTAAATAGTAAGAAAAAAGTTATTGGTATCTACACATATACTTACAATTTCTGGTGCAAAGTAAATTGCAAGATACAAAGCTATGTGTATACGGCCTGTATCATACAGAAGAGCGAGGGGCAGGATTTATTTCTTTCCTCTATTTTGCAGTTTACTTTAATGGGCTCCTATTGATTTTATAAGGAGTGGAAAAAAGTTAATATAATATACCTTAGGTTGATTCTAAGTTTATGGGAAGCGTAAAAATGTTTAGGGTATAATAAAATGTTAAGTGGAAAGAGGAAGAATGAAATATGTTACATGGCCATAATTACTATTATGTTCAAAATAAAAAGCAATCCTTAAGAAACTGTACTGCATAGAAAATCAGGCAGCATCGCTTCACTGAGCGGCCACAGACCGGGATGGGATGCAGCGGAATGGGGCACCAGCCTACACGAGCATCATCATCCATTGGCTGGGTATCTCAAATTCCAGAGAAGAAATTATCCCCCTGCCCTAACCTATCTAAAACATCCACTTTCCCCCCGATATACAGAAGGAATGCTGATTGAGAAGAAAATATAGTGGCAACAGTCAGGAAGCACTAAGAAACGTGGGGGCGCTATAGCATTAAATGGATAAAGCGGGCGTTGCTGGGGTGTGCAAAGCAATGGACAGCATCCTGCAAATAGACACAGGAAAGCACGCTAACCGAATAAAGGCTGCTTTGAGTAACTTTGATAACAAAGTGTTCAAAGGCTAAATATAAGAGTCTTAAAATGTATTTTTTCAAATAAAAGTGTACATCACACCATAAACCAGGATGACACATGAATGGGGGGAATTCAACAAAACTTGGTAAATTTTGAAGGAATAGGAATTCGGGATGGATTATAACAATGACTGCTCTCTTAGCCATAGCTCAGGAGGTATTTCTATCTGTTCCTTGGCAATAAGGAGTAAAAAGTTCATAGACTCCTTTACACATCCATCACAGTTTATAAAATAATTTGTACCAATGCAGTCTTCATAATAAACCATACATAGAATCATTCCAGGATCTGTGTTCAATTATTTCCAATAGATTCTTTTGCTCTGTTTTTAAAGTCCCACACTAAAATAGCCTTTAAAAGTGGTATAGAAAAAGTATTGGCTTGCTGGACCCCATGAAACTATTACAAACAAGAGCACTTTGCCTAGAGTATACAAAAGAGGTAAGCTGTACCTTTTATGGGATGTTGTTTTAATACGATTTATTTCTGTTTAATATAACAAAATAGGAGACAGTCCAAAATGTTAACAGAATTTCTCATTGCAAGATGAGCTTTTGAGTATTTTTAGCCTAATCTTTGCTTTCTCCCCAAACGTTTCTAATAGTTAACTTTGATATGAAAAATAAACATTTTTAAAAAGTTGCACACTTCCAAACTTACATTATATGGAGCATATTTAGACCTTCCCCTGGTATCTAAGAGCTACCCTTATGATTCCCAGGACACCTTCTCTGGAGGGGCGGTGCGTCTCTTGCGGTAACTGGAGTGTGTAAAACATAGTTCACAGACATCCTCAGGATGCTGTGAGTCTTCTATCTTCTTCCTCAGTTATAGCTGAGATAAGCCATGTGGCATCTTCTGGTATTATCTTGCAATTTGTAATTTGTTATCTGATACAACATTAGTTGTCTATTAGAAACAGTCAAGCCTGTTAGAGCACCTCATTTTACACATAACTCTAATTCAATAGTGTTTTTATTGAGGTGTGTGAACATCTACATTCCCAGAAAAGTCTTTTTCTTACAGTCAAGATCTCTCTCTCCCCTCTTTTTCATTCTCCTTCCGCTCCCCCTTACCCCCTCCATCTCTCCTTTATTTCCTTCTCATTGGAGGGGCTAGCTCTGACTTCAGAAAGAAGAAGCTGATAGTCTGAGACATTAGAGAAAGATTATTCTAATTACCTTAAGGTATCAGTATTCCTTTAGCCTGCCCCTGCATACATTTCATGAACCCTATGTATAGACGTGGCATTCTAGAGGCTCAGATCTAAGAACGCCGCCTGTGAATTCTAGCAAGCCAGAACACGAGGCTGACAGAAGCCTTTCCCTAATGGTACCGCCCAGTTGTTCCATTGCTCACTTGGCTGAGAACCCTTCAAAGCACAAAAAGGAAAGGACAAGGTTCTTAGGAGCCAGCTGCTTATTCCCAGGCTATGCTGGCCTGCGGGCAGCTATTGAGAATCATTATCCAATCTTAGGACCTGACATTTAGTTCAAGAGTCTCTCAAAGTTCAGAAGCATTTAGGAAAACAAGGGTGGAAGCAACTTACACAGTTACCTTTTTGAGAGCGGCTGTATCTACTAGCTAGAAACGCTGAAATGCTTAAAAAGCAAACTGTCTTCTCATGTCATTGAGGATTGATTAGCTCAGATTTTCCTTATATCTTCAATCTTCCATTCATTTAGTCATGAAGATAGAACCTTCAGCTTTTGGGCGTTTTCTTTCCAAATATAAAACCATTGTATTTTCTCAGAGCATTTCCTTTGTATGGAACAACATGTGATTAAGAGGAAGAATAATAGTGTTGTTTCTTAGTTCTCAACAGGAGGCATATCACAATTACTAGGGAAATTTTTCAACAAGCTTATTCCTTCACAAAGATATGCTCTGGAGAAAAGGGAGTAGGGGGTGGGGAGGGGGTTGGAGGCTATGGCCTTGATTGAAATTCTTAAAGTGAAGTTTGTTGACCTCCTGGAGCTTAATGTCTAGTTGGTGCAACAGATATTAAACTGATCGTCATCCTAAAATCAATACAATTTGAAAATTATTCAAAGGGAAATACAGTATGCCCTGAGAATGGTAGCTATGTGACCCTAGAGAGGTAACCAGACCTCTATGCCTTACCTTCACTGTCTGCAAGATCGCATAAGCCAGACTTGAAAAATGACCTTACTAGGTGAATGGTAACAATACTTAGAGAAAATAGATGTACATGTGGCTTAGAAAATATCATGTGTTAAATACACATGGATGGTTATCATAAGTTAGAGAGTTTATTCTCTTTTTAAACACACAAGTAACCCTTGTCTTCCCCTTTAGCTAGCACACACATTCTGGTGACCACCAAAGAAAAGGAAGCCACAATAGATCCCATGAGGCGCAATGGGTCCCGCAGCAGAAAAGGAATCACTGAAAGTCATTATTAACTGATGACTTAACGCAAATTGCTCCAGTCACCTATTGCTGCCAACTAACATCACTACCTCACACTTTAGTGGATTAATATAGTTTAAGAATTCAGAAAAAATCCTCTGGAAGATTCTTCTGCTCCCAGAAGAATGTAGTACCAATTGCAGTCACTGAGTGGTGTTTAGTTGGTGGCTGCTCTGGTGGTGGTGGGAGTGGGAGGGGGGGTAGGGGTCAAAGCAGGGCTCCTTGCAAGGAGATCTAGAAGATCAGGCTCAGTGGGCCCTTTTCCCCCTTCAGGTAGTCAAGCTCTTCACAGCGTCACCATATTGGGCTTCTCAAATGATAGATCAGGGCTCTCACAGTGAGAGTTCTAGGAAACAGAAAGTAGCAACTATTATTGGGCCTGGAAATTACTGTTGTACCACTTTTACTATATTATATCAGTCAAAGCAATCTCAGAATCTGCCCAAATTCAAGCGAAGGAGAAATAAACCTCATTTTCCTATGGGAAAAATGTGTAAGAATGGACAACCACCTTTAATCTGCTGCATAAACACTGGTAAGAATCAGCTGTAGCTTAACACTCTCCTCTCTGCCTCAGCCCTTACTCACCCATCCTTGTTTCCACAGCCTATACTGATCAAGCAAGTTCCTGCATTTATATAAAATTTATAATGAAATGATGAAACAGGGGAAAAAACTTCCCCATGGGCCCCCATTAGAGGAGTGATTGAAGGGAGAAGCTCGAAACAGCCTCTCTAAACCATCCAGCTCTAGGGACATTCAACCCACAAGCTCACAGGCGACTGAGAGTGCAGTTCTCATCTAATCTTTTTCCTTCCCACATTGGGTGCAAAAAATTATTTTGTTTTTCCATCTGACAATTTATTAACACATAACAAAAAACAAAACCAAAAAGTTCACAGTGCCTGTTTTCGTATGTTCAGGCCCTGACTGTAAAAGGAATTTCTAACCATATGCTCATTACGATCAAGTGACAGACGAATCTGGAGGTCTCAAAGAGTCTATTGTGACAGAATTTAAACTGAAATATATTCTTCCCAGTTCTATAAAGCATGCAGGAAATTATGCTCTAGCCCAGAAGGAAAGGCATGGCATAGAATGAGCGCGTGGGTTTGGAGTCACAAAAGTCTGAGTCTGAGAAGCAGTTCTGCCACACAGGAACTGCAAGACTGATGATAACACAGCTGAGCTTCCATTCCCTCGGCAGCATTGTTGCTGAAGAGATTGGGAGTGAAATGTGCTATGTAATGATGGACACATTCTCAAGAAATGGTTGCCGAGGGAATGAATGAAATCCACATCATGAAAGTAATCATCTGAAAAATAAGATTTGATCAAGAAAGAAATGACGTCTAAAATAATAGAAGAGGGAGCCTGGCCGGGAGTGGCTCAGTGGTTGAGCATCAACCTAGGATCCAGGAGATCGCGGTTTGATTCCCAGTCAGGGCACATGCCGGGGTTGTGGGCTCCATCCCCAGCAGGGGGTGTGCAGGAGGCAGCTGATCAATGACTCTCTCATCATTGATGTTTCTATCTCTGTCTCTCCCTCTCCTTTCCTCTCTCTGAAATCAATAAAGATATATTTAAAATAAAATAAAATAATAGAAGAGAGAAACGAATGTTTATTAACTACCTACTATGTGGTAGGCTCTGTGCCAATTTCTGGGAATAAAGATGAAAAACACAGGCTTCCCCTTCTTTTCCAAAGGTTCACCTGACAACTCTGGGGAAAGAATTGGAAGGGATCAAACATATAGGAAGAGA